>NW_004443938.1:18679124-18732607 GCF_000243295.1 Trichechus manatus latirostris | reverse complement strand
AAACAGCATGTGTGTTACTGTTACATGAGAAACTATCTGTTCTGTAAGCCTTCACCTGAAGTACAAAAAATATTAAAAAAAAAAAAAAAAGTTATTAGAAAATAACATAGCAAATTACTATGTGGTACAATAACATTTTTAAAATATTATCTGATATGTTGATATTTCACATTCCATAGGTTAATTTTTGAGTCCTTGAGTGATGTGAATGATTAAGCCCTTGGCTGCTAACTGAAAAGGTGGCAGTTCCAGTCTACCCAGAGGCACCTTGAAAGAAAGATCTGTCAATCTACTTCCGAAAAATCAGCCGTTAAAAACCCTGTGGAGCACAGTTCTACTCTGACACACATGGGGTTGGAACTGACTCAAAGGCAACTTTTTTTTTTTAAGGTAAGTTTTTACCTCCATTGTTGTGGTAAGCAGAATAATGGCCCCAAAGATGTCAATTTCCTAATCCCCACAACCTGTGATATGTTGCCTTACACGGCAAAAGGGACTTTGCAGATGTAATTAATTTGAGAATCTTAAAAATGGGAGATTATCCTGGGTTATGCAGGTGGGTCCAATGTAATCACAAGGATCCTTAAAAAAAATGAAAGAGGGAGACAGTAAAGTCAGAGAAGAAGATGTGACAAAGAAGCAGAATTTGGAGTAATGTCACTGTTTGAAGGGACGAGCCAAAGAATGTAAGTCTCCAGAAGGATGTAGCCCTGCTAACTCCTTGATATTAGCCCTATAAGTCCCATTTTCAGGCATCTGACCTCTAGAACTGTAAGATTATAAATTTATGATTGTTTTAAGCCACTGTTGTTGTAGTTAGCTGCCACTGAGTTGATTCTGATTCATGGCAACCCCATGTGTGTAGAGTTAAACCACTCCATAGGATTTTCAAGACTATAATATTTCAGAAGCCTATCACAAGGCCTGTCATCCAAGGCACCAGTGAGTGGGTTTGAACTGCCAACATTTTGAGTAGTAGTTGAGTGCTTAACTATTTATACTACCCAGGGACTCCTTTTAAGCCACTAGGTTTGTGGTAACTTATTACATGAGCAATAGGAAACTAATTCAATCATCGTTCAATTACAATAGTACTTCAGTCTGGCATCTGGTGTTTTAGGGTAGGTTGTTACAGCAAACCTCTGATAAATAAAAAGTTCCTTGGGACTTTAGTGCAATCCCAGGGAGAAAGGTGTCAATTTGCTGAGGAACTACTGAATTGACTAAGATAACTATGAATTAACTGGGGTTATTTTTTTAACCATCTAACACAATTTCAGAACACTTAATTGTGTTCATGAAGAACCTGTACATGGATCAAGAGGCAGTCGTTTGAACAAGAAAAGGGGTTAGTGCATGGTTTAAAATTGGGAAGGGTGTGCAGCAGGATTATATCCTTTCAATTTACTTATTCACTCTGTATGCTGAACAAATAATCTAAGAAGCTGGACTATATGAAGAAGAATGCAGCACAAATTAAGGTTGGAGGAAAACTCACTAACAATCTGTGATATGCAGATGACACAACCTTGCTTGATAAGAGTGAAGAGGACCTGAAGCATTTACTAATGAAGGTCAAAGGCTACAGCCTTCAGTATGGATAACACTTGAACCTAAAGGAAAGAAAATCCTCACAACTGGACCAGCAAACATCATGATAAATGGAGAAAAAAATTGAAGTTATCAGCAATTTCATTCTACTTGGATCAACAATCAATGTCCATGGAAGCAGCAGTCAAGAAATCACATGCTGTATTGTGTTGGGCAATTCTGTTACAGAAGACTTCTTTAAAGTTTAAAAAGCAAAGATGTCACTTTGATGACTAAGTTAAGCCTGATGCTAGCCATGATCTTTTCAATTGCCGTATATACAAGTGATAGTTGGACAATGAGAAAGGAAGACAGAAGAATTGACTCATTTGAATTGTGGCGTAGGCGAAGAAAATTGACTATACCGTGGATTGACAGAGGAATGAACAAATCTGTCTTAGTAGAAACTCAACTAGAATGCTCCTTAGAAGCGAAGATGGTAAGACTTCAATTCACTTACTTTGGACACCTTATAAGGAAAGACCAATTGCTAGAAAAGGACATCATGGTTGGTAAAGTAGAGTGTCAATGAAAGTGAGGGAAAACCTCAATGAGATTGATTGATGCAATGTCACAACAATGGACTCAAACATACCAACAATCATGAAGATGGCACAGGACCAGATAATGTTTCCTTCTGTTATACATAAAGTTGGCCATGAGTCAGAGGTAACTCAATGACAACTAATAGCAACAGCAAAACAACATAATGGTGCTTGAGATACAAATTGATTTCAGTTATATATTCTTGCACACCTGAGTTTGAAATGAGACAAAGATTAATGTCCACAAAAGTATGTTAGAAATCACTCCATTGAGCTGAAAAGAATATTTTATCTCATCCCTTGCCTTTAATATATACACACAAAATCTACCTGAAAAATGACATAATATTTCAAAATCATTTTTCAGGTTTAAGATGGTAGACTGAGCCTATGAACATGTCTTCCCTTCTTCCTCAAATTCCATTAACATAATGGAAGAAGTAAAGCAATACTATTCCATATAACAAAGAAGAGAAAAAGGGAACCACAAGTGGTCAAGAGGTTGCAGTACATTCTGGGGGGAAGATGGGCAATGGATTGAAGAGACGATGCATGACACAGAGCTATGGAAGCCTCAGTGCAGAAGCAACGGGGAGGGTCTGCAGCAGATGGCATCCTATAGAGAAGCTTTGGACTTTGATTTGATAAGCACAGTGATTGCTTCCATGTGGAAATTCCTTCCTGGCATTTGTTGAGAGATACATATGCTTCCTGAATCCCAAGAAAATCCAGTGGAGAAATTGGGAATACAAGAATTAAAGTTTAACAATCAGCATAAAAATGTTACTTGTTTGAAGGAATACACTGATGTCAAGTCAAAAGGAAAAGCAGGAAACACTGATACATGGAGTTTCATCCTTTTAAGGTTTTCTATTATCAAATGTCTATATCTGAAGAAATCATGTTTATGTGTTATCGAAAGATATGATTTTGTCCCAACATTGTTGTTTTTGTTAGTTGCCGCCTAGTAGAGCATTTAACCGTTTGCGCCACCCAGGGACTCCTTTTGTCACAACATATTTGCATATAATAATAACAGACCATCTATTTATTATTATGTTGTTTTTTGTTACAGAAAATTTCTGAAATATTTTGTATGATTTTATCACATAAAAAGTTCCCTTTTCTTATGGGTGATTAATCATTATTATTTAAAAACATGTAAATAAAGTGTTATGAAAAATACAAAACAATTCCAAAACACAATTTGAGCAATTCCCCAGAACTCCTGCCAATTCCCATTTATCTTTCCTGAATACCAAAGATCAATATCTGTCAAGAACTTGGACGCACTGTAACTTGCGGGCAGGTTGTAGAAGGGCCTGTTGACCTCCCATACTGCTAGAGAATGCTGACACTCCCAGATGACCAGAGGCATTAAAATTAGAGGATTGTTCTCTAAAGAAATGGAAAAATCTGCCTGGGAGAATTAGAAAAGTTACTATGGGAAGTTGATGCCCCAGAATGAAATCTTCTTCCATTTGGGATCACCCTAAATTGCATTCTGTCTCCCTTCAGGCTCAGCCTAAAAAGAAACGTGTCTTCCAGTAGCTTCCTTCATGTACAGAGATCCCAGTCAAACTTCTAGTCACTCCTTCCTACCTTTTCCATGCCTTTCTTTCTTTTATAATTTAGCCAACACTTCTGTAAGTGCTACTATGTCAGATGCTGTAATAAATGCTGAATATAAATGAACAACCAAAGATCTCCAGGCATCTGAGGAAAACTTCAAGAAAGAAAGATCAAAGTTTTTAAAAATTGAATCTTGAAGATAAAGAGACATCAGAGACTCTTGATGAAAAAGAGATACCATCTCTTGATGATTAAGAGATAACAGAGATATAAAGTTTCAAAGATAATTAAGAAAATATTACATATATAAAACAAGAACCTGATGCAATAAAAAAGAAATGGAGAATAAAAAGCTTTGAACTTTAAAAACTGTCTAAATTAAAATAAAATCAACAAGAGTTTTATGTCAAAATCAAGCAAATTGCCTAAAATACTAGAGAGAAATTAGAGATTAGAAATTAAGTCATAGAAAAATCAATACAAGAAGTCTTGCATCAGATAAAATGAAGGTTAAGAAAAAAGGATGTAGGAAAGAGAGGAGAGAAAATGAAGAAATATCAGAAAAATAATTTTTATCTCACTAGATTGTTCTAAAAGCTGGACTATATGAAGAAGAATGTGCCACCAGGATTGGTGGAAGACTCATTAACAACCTGCAATAAGCAGAGGACACAACCTTGCTTGCTGAAAGTGAAGAGGACTTGAAGCATTTACCAATGAACACCAAAGACTACAGCTTTCAGTATGGATTATACTTCAACATAAAGAAAACAAAAATCCTCACAGCTGGACCTATAAGCAACATCATGATAAATGGAGAAAAGATTGACATAGTCAAGGATTTCATTTTACTTGGATCCACAATCAACACCCATAGAAGCAGCAGTCAAGAAATCAAACGACCCATTGCATTGGGCAAATCTGCTGCAAAAGACCTCTTTGATGTGTTAAAAAAGCAAATATGTCACTTTGAAGACTAAGGTTCACCTCATATGAATGCAAAAGCTGGACAATGAATAAGGAAGACCAAGGAAGAATTGATGCTTTTGAATTATGGTGATGGTGAAGAATATTGAATATACTATTGACTTCCAGAAGAACAAACAAGTCTGTCTTGGAAGAAATACAGCCAGAGTGTTCCTTGGAACCCGAGGATGGTGAGACTTCATCTCACATACTTTGGACATGTTAGCAGGAGGGACCAGTCCCTGGAGAGGGACATCATGCTTGGTAAAATAGGGGGTCAGCGAAAAAGAGGAAGACCCTCAACCAGATGGATTGACACAGTGGCTGCAACAATGGGCTCAAACATAACAACGATTGTGAGGATGGCCAAGGACCAGGCAGATGTTTCATTCTGTTGTACATAGGGTTGCTATGAGTTGGAACTGACTAGATGGCACCTAACAACAACAACAACAGATTGTGCATCATGTGAGATCCCGAAGTCATGCCTATTTTATTCATCAATGGAGGCACATTGCATACCCTTAGAGTGTTAACTGACCCTGAATATGTATCAGTTTGTTGCATTTGTCAGTTTGAAACTACTATTTTTGTGAAGGGCACCAAATTTTCCTTGATTAACAGTTACGAATGTGGCAAATTAACCCTTAAATTGTTTCTAGACATCTTCACTATCTCTACATGCTACATGTTATGACTTTGGGGTGACAGGTTTCAAAAGTTTAGTTTTTAAGTATTTCCCTAGAAATTGAAATGAATCTGTCCAGTCTAGTAAACAAAGTCACACCATTTGTTCTGTAATCTTTATGTAAAAAAAAAAACACTGTATTAGTATTAATAGTACTATACACACTATGTTAAAATTAATACTATGATAGAGATAGATAGACAGACGGATAGGTAGATAACTGCTGTCGAGTCAACTCTGACTCATGGTGACTCTATGTGCAACAGAACAAAATGCTGACAGGTTCTATGTTATCCTCATGGTCAGTGGCATACTAGAGTCCATTGTTGTGGCTACTATGTCAATCCATCTCACCAAGGGTCTCCCTCACCCTTGCTGATCCTCTACTTCATGAAACATGGTGTCCTCCTCCAGTGATTGATCCTTCCTGTTGCTGTATCCAAGGCAAGCGAGTCAAACAGTGTTCCAGAAGGTTTTCACTGGCTAATTTTTGGAAGGAGATTTCCAGGTTTTTCTTCCTAATATGTCTTAGTCTAGAAGTTCTGCTGAAACTTTTCCACCATGCGTGACCCTGCTGGTATTTGAAACACTGGTGGCATAGCTTCTAGCATCACAGCAACATGCAAGCCACCATAGTACGACAAACTGACAGATGGGAGGTGGTAATACTACTATACTATTATATTAATATATATTATACTTAATATATGTATATTTAATTTTATTTATATTATATATAAAATATTGCTAAAGGAGCCCTGGTGGCCTAGTGGTTAAGAGCCCAGCTGCTAATCAAATTGTCAGCAGTTTGAATCCACCAGTCACTCCTTTGAAACCCTGTGGGGCAGTTCTACTCTGTCCTAAAGGGTTGCTATGAGTAGGAATTGACTTGATGGCAACAGGTGTAAAATATTGCCAGTAGCTGTTAAGTCAACTCTGACTTATAGTGACCTTATGTATAACAGAAGAAAACACTGCACCATCTTTATGATTGGAGGTATGTTCGAGTCCATGATTGTGGCTATATATAAAACGTATATATGTGTGTGTGTGTGTATGTGTGTGTATATGGAGCTCTGGGGGCACAGTGTTTAAGAGTAAGAGATCTACTGCTAACCAAAAGGTCAGAAGTTCGAATCCACCAGCCACTCCTTGGAAACACTATGAGGCAGTTCTACTCCATCCCATAGGGTCGCTATGAGTCAGAATCAACTCGACAGAAATGGGATTGGTTTGTATATATCTATATATGTATATGTGTGTATCTATATATGTATGCATATACTATATATGCATATATATACTATACATACATACGTACACACACACACACACATATATATATAAATCTATTTCTGGGCTTCAGAAACAGAAACTCTATCCTACAGAATATCTCAAAGATAATGACTAAGAATTCTATAAGAATATCTATCAACTCCTGAGAACCTTTGGAGCTGCATATTTTAGTAGCTCTAGATTTCAGAAAAATTATTTATTTGCCTATTCTTGTTTGGAATTACAAAATCAAATGGTTCCCTCTCTGGTTAACTGATAGCAGCTGCAATTTTTTGAAAGGACAGAGAGGGGAAGGGCACGTTGAAAGCATCTGTCTTTTCACAATCCTCTGTTAACAGCTTTCTATCCCTGACTATTAAAGAGAAAAAATGCCATTGGTCCTTCTCTTTGCCTTATGTAATTGCAAGTCTGTTGCAAGATGCATCTCTTTTAATCTTTTAACTTTTCTCATTTTTCCCTGACACAATTGTTCTTTCTTATTTTCTTCCTTGGAAACTTGCCCAGGTTTCATAATTTTGCTCCTTTCTCGTTTGCGGCTCTGTTCTCTATAGAGTTATGGTTCCATTCTCTTGAGTATTTCTTGGCTTCCTGCCCTATGTCCATGGTTACCTCATTTGTTCCAGACACAGAAAATGCATATTGATCTCTCAGACTTTCTTTCCATTAGGCATTGGGCGCTTGTGTGACATATGTTAAAAAATGTTCTTAATTTACATTTTATTTATATTTCTGCTTGAAAAACATGAAACAATTGAGTTAGAATTTGTCATTGCATGTAACCTTATAATTCACTGATAGGGAAATAACTATGCCATTATTCTAATTCTCACTCCAAAGACATTTTCTCCTTGCTTTGATACTGTACAAAGAAACGTTAGCCATATCTTTGTAGACTTGGGTAGAGATGAACGAGATAGAAGTTTGGAGCGGCGGACATATGGCAAAAAGAGAATTTACCATAAAATGGTAATTCTGCAATTGTGTGCAGGTAGCGAAGATAGACTGTAGTAGAATAGGACTGAGACAATTCCCATTTTGAGGTCTCAGCTCTTATTGAGCAGCTGCTTCGAAAGGTGTTAGCCTGAGAATACACATGGAAAGTAAAGGCAAAATTTAAGTGAAAGGAGATAGTAAAACTCCAGTGCCATGAAAGCACCATTATAGTAATTGTATTTTAAAACATTACAATTAAACTACATAATAACTTTTTAAAAAATAAAATAAGTGAGTAGTTAATTTCCCAAACTGAAGGTTATTCCCTAAATTTTGGAACATAACTGCCAAGATGTTTCTATGGAAAAATGTTTGGAAATCAAATAATAATGTGACTAGTCCACATTGAGATAACATTATATGGATTATATTGATCCCGTGACAGTGTACATGACAAGTTAAAACCTAGCTTTTGTCAAGGTGCACACTCCCTTTTGAGAAGCAATGCATAGATACCGCTGATCAAAGATGCATTGGTGCAAACAATACGGCAGAAATATCAGATCTGTCCTGTGTCCCATGGTTCTCAGTGAGGCACTAACTAACCAGTTAACTAGTTGGCATCAAGTCAATAACCGATTGTAAAACCTAAGGACTCTGAGATACTAATAAAAAACAGAAACAAAAGCCTGTTGCCTTCGAGTCAATTCTGACTCATAGAGACCCCATAGGACAGAGTAGAACTGCCCCATAGGCTTTCCAAGGCTGTAAATCTTTAAGGAAGCAGACTGCCACATCTTTCACCCATGGAACGGCTGGTGGGTTCGAATTGCCAATCTTTTGGTTAGCAGCCAAGTGCTTAACCATTCAGTCACCAGGGCTCCTAGGGTGCGAATAAGGTGTTGACCTGTTGCCATTGAGTCAATTCTTACTCATAGCGACACTATAGGCCAAAGCAGAAATGCCCCATAGGGTTTCCAAGGAGTGGCTGGTGGATTCGAACTGCCAACCTTTTGGTTAGCAGCCGTACCTCTTAACCACTGCGCCACCAGTGCTCTGGGGTACTCTTAGTAGGCACTAATTAGGAGAGGCTACTTTTCAATGGCTCATGTCCAGATAAGTGACCAACACCTTTCACACGTTAGCTTGAATAAACTTGAAAATCAGTGTTATTAGTCACTATGTTTGTGATAAACAAAATTGCCAATTGGTAACTCTTCTTTACAGTTCATATTATTGGAAGGAAATTGTGACGCTAAAGGTATCTTTGAAGAGCAAATACAACAGGCAGTTTTCTTTGGCTTTTCCAATGCTGGAAAGCACCACATACCATACAATTGAATGGCTTTGCAACATAAAAATGAATGCTTCAGACTTCTCTCTTTTCATAACTTCTGAGGTTACTGTGCCTTCTAGGTGGGACCCAGGAACCCATTCTTGGGTTTGAGAATGAAGCAGCAGCTGGTGACTGTGAAAATGAAGCTGCAGAGTAGAGCTGACAGAGCCTATTTCAGAGCCATAGAGAACTTCCCATCAGAGCAAACTAAGTGCCCACGCATAACTTCAGCATGTAAGTCATGGGCCGATACAATTTCAGTGCCTGCTTTATTATTGCCCATTATAGCTTATGAGTTACTACACGACAAGACAGAGGCCAGCTTTCCCCACTGAATCAAGGAGGCTGTGCTGAAAATGCCCAGAAATGGCTTTAGTGTCAGGAGATTGAAATGCATGCTGAGAAACCCTACTGTACACACCTATAACCCCCAGCAGGCTGAGAAGCAAGATTAACTTTTCTGAGAATCAAACACTAAGGGTATTAAAGCAGGAGATTGTTTGCATCAGGACGCCTTCCCCAGGGTTGTTCGGCAGCTCAGGAGTGGCTTGAGTCAGCTTTGTGTTTGGTCTCTCCTTGCACGATGACCTTTCTCTGAACCATTTGCCAGCATGGGGCCAGCACCTCCGTGCTGAAGGGGATGGAACGGCCTCAAGAGCCAGCCTTGGTCTTAGTCAACAGCGCATTTCTGCTCAAACCCCAAACCGCAAAGATCAGTGGTTTTACCAGTCTGACCCACAGATTGGCTCAGGGACAGAAATAGCTCTTCCTGGCCTCCAGTTTAACTAAGACACTGGGAATATTGACTCTCAACATTTATCTTTCCAGAAACATAGCTACCGGAGTTCACAAAAACGGATCTCTATTCCATGCTGATTGTGCCTGTATTTCTTTAGCCAGTTCTCATTTATTATTCCAGAAGTATTGACAAAGGAATCCCAGAGTACAATTTTGGGAAAAGAAAATGATCAGTGAAAGGAGTTCATGTGTGAAATGTATAATTCAGCTCAGATAAAAGGAATTCAGTCTAAATTCTAATCATGATTTAGAGCACAGAAAATTATCTTAGACTTTGGATTATTCAACACAAGTTCATCCTGCTCTGTCTTACTTTAATTAATTCATTTTAATTCATAAATTTTAACTACAGCCAAAATAAAAATAAAGAAATTTTACATAAAATATGTGGTAAATAGGACAGTAAAACTATTTAAACATATGCTTTATTATGATCAAACCCCCAGTATTCTCATCAGTAGTATAGTGCCCCAAAGCCTCATCAAAAGTTGAATACTCTAATAAAATGAAATAAGAATTAACTTTGTTTCTTTCAAGTTTACAAGTGCACTTCTATTGATATTGCTACTGTTCAAACTGTTTCTGTTCTGATCTTCTCAGACATTTAACTATGGTCCTCAAAAACAAAACAAAGCAAACAAACAAAAAAAAAAAGTTGTGGTTTGTAAGACAGAGATTAGAAAATTAAAAGGATTTGGGGAAGTTGTGGCAATAGCTGAATTCTCACAGCCACTGGAAGTCTGCCAGCCTGTCCCTACTACTCTCTAAGGCGATTCAAGTAACACAGAATTGCATAAAGTATTTCTCCTATCTGTTGACTGAAGGGCCAGTGCACCAGCTACACTTGAATTGCTGGGTCTCCATAGCAGAGCAGAACAAAGAGTGGGCAGGGCTCAGCTTACTGGGAGGAGTCGTTGAGACAGCAGCCTACCTAGCTCTCTCATTGTGCTTTGAGCTGCACAAGTCAGTTCTACCTTCTAGGGACAGTGGAGGTTCAGTGGCAAATTTGTTTGATTTTGGCCAATGTGCCTCATGTGCAGGCACCGCCTGTCTGTCAGTGGAGGCTTGACTGTTGTTATGATGTTGAACAGGTTTCAGCAGAGCTTCCAGACTAAGACAGACTAGGAAGAAAGGCCTGGTGATCTACTTCCAAAAAATAGTCGGTGAAAGCCCTACGGATCACAGTGGCCCAATCTGTGACTGATCATGGGAATGGCACAGGACTGAGCAACCTTCTGTTCCATTGTGCATGGGATGGCCAGGAATTGGGCATTGCAATGAGTCAGGGGTGGACTCAACAACAGTTAAACACAATAACAATAACTACCTTCTGGGTGGTCTCAGCAGTTTGAGTGGAATGGCTATCTTCTTACATACAAGATGGTTGACTGACTCGGATTCTCATGCGCTAAGGGATGTTTATGAAACTCTAGAGTCTTCCCTGTCCCCTAGCCTATGGAGGTGTCTCAGCTTGAAGGCCCTTTTATATAGGTATCCAGATATAGAGCATTCTTCCAAGTTCACACCTTACTCACCCGCCATTGTCTGAAAGAAACCAAGCCAGACCTATAGAAATGCTGAGAAAATTCAGACCTAAAACATTAAGACTCTCAAGCTCAAGTGACTTCAAGGGTCATATAGGTTAAGTAAATGTATGAGAATCCATTTACTGCTATACCGTAGAGACTGGTGGGAATTTCTGGTCTATTAGAGAGGAATATCCTATATAAAGGAGTTCATATAATCTTTTTAAAAGCATGTTATATGTCAAGTGAACCAAGACTTTCTACCAAACTAGGTCATATCAATCAGTTTGCAACCCCTGAATTCTATACTACTATAACTAAGAGTAAGTATACAACAAAATATAATTACAGTTTTAGGTTTGAAAGAGGGAGATCTAGTCAAAGAATCAGAGTTAATGAAAGAAACAGGAGAAACAATGGTGCGCTAAGGATTTTAATGGGCATATGAATATATAAATAAATAATATAAGACTTTATATTAATAAAATGTAAGTCATCTACCAATGGACAGTCCACAATATGAGTTTAAGAAATAACCTCTTAGAAGTTAGAAAACATCAATGGAGGTAATGAATAGTAAATTAAAAAAACAAAGAACTGCTGAAAACCAATTAACAAACCAAGAAATCAAATTATCTCAGAATGCAAAGAAATAAAAATTATGAGAGAAAAAAAAAGAAATAAGAGACTTGAAGCTTAGATTCAGAGGAGGTATATCTGAAAAATAAAAGGCAAAGAAGAAAAGAGAGTAGATGCAGGAAAAGAAATAATCAAAGAAATACTAAGAGAAAATTTTCAAGAACTACTTGATTCTTTAGCTAAGAGAAGCTCTCTATTTACTAAAAAGGAATAAGAGAAGACATGCTAATGAACTTCAGCTATTCAAAGAAAAGGAAATTTTATAAGCTTTCAGACAGGTTATTTGCCAAGAAGTAAAACTCAGACTAGCCACGGACTTCTCTACAACACTAGACCCTTGAACAATTCCTGTGAAGCAATGTTTTGAAAATTAGGAATGAAAAGGAAAGTTTGAATCGTATATTCAGCCAACTAATTACTCATCTATAAAAGTAAACAATGATATATTTAGAACCATTAAAAAATGTGTTCAAGGAACTTTTGTTTCCAAGTGAAAACTTGGTTAAAATAAACATTTCAGTACAGAAAAAGACATAACATGTAGGAAACAATGTGAAGTTAAGAACTGATATAAATTTCAAACATACAGAAAAGTTGCAAGAATAGTACAAGGAACTCTTATATACTCTTTTCCCAGATTTACCAATTGTTTACCCTCACCTTTGTTGAAAGAATAATTTGATTAATGAGTCAACTAGAGTTAGCAGGGTTTATAGAACAGTAAGCTGTTTGCCAACAGGGGACATTCAAGCCGAAAGTGGTAAAGGGCTCGTTTAACCAGGTCGAGTACAAGGTTTAAAGGCAGTTAGGTGGCTGCCAGCAGGGAGTTACAATGATTGGGTCTTAGGTATGTCCTTAATTAAAGAGAGGATTTTACAAAATGAGGGTCTTCCTGTCATTGGTTTCATAGGTATACTTGTCTGGAGGGAATTGGTTGTCTGGTATAAACCAAAAAAACCCGTTGCCATTGAGTCAATTCTGCCTCATAGTGACCCTAGAGGACAGAGTAGAACTGTCCCACAGGGTTTCCAAGAGAGTCAGAAACATTTTTAACTATCAAGTTGTTCTTTAGGGGAAGTCTCTGCAGTTAGGACATTTTGAAAATCCCCTATTGTTTTATCAAGATTTGTACCTGGCACAAATGACCGTTTTGATTTATTGTTCTCAGAAAGGCCATTTCACTTTTCTCTTAACACCTCATATGCTTTATCATCTCTCTCTTTCTCTATTTTTCTGAACCATTTGAGAGTATGCCAATTTACTTCTAAATAAAACCAAAACCAAACCTATTGCTATTGAGTCAATTCTGACTCATAGAGACCCTATAGGAGAGAGTAGAGCTGCCTCATAGGATTTCCAAGGCCATAAATCTTTATGGAAGTAGACTGCCTCATCTTTCTCCCTCAGAGCAGCTGGTAGGTTCAAACCTCTGACCACCAGGGCTCCTTACTTCTAAATACGTGGGTATATATCTCCCAGAAAGAAGGATATTCTCTTATATAACCATAAAACAATGATCAAAATCAGAAAATTTAATACTATACAACCCTATTACTTCATCCACAGCCCATATTTCAAATTTTGTCAATATTTCCAATATAATCCTTTAGAACTATTTCCACCAACCCCTAGAACAAGGATCCAATCCAGGATTATGCATTACATTTAACTGTCCTGTTTTTTAATCTCTTTTAATCTAGAATAGTTGCTCCATCTTTCTTTGTCTTTCTTGACCTTGACATTTTTTAAAAGCAGAAAATTATTTTGGAGTTTGGATTATTCGACATGAGTGCAGGATAATTATTTTGTAGAAAGTTGTTCTATTTCGATTTGTCAGATATTGCTCATGATTAGATTCAGGTGTGAATTTCCAGCAGAAATACCACAGGAGTCGTATAGTATTTGTTTATCCCAATATTTGTGATGTGTGCTTGATTAGGGGGGCATCTACCAGGTTTGTCCATGATAAAATTACTGTTTTCCCTTCACAGTGAATTAATTTGTGGGGAGATACTTTAAGACTATGTAAACATCTAGTTCCTAATTAAACTGTAACCAATTTGTTAATCGACATATTTTGTTATTGCTGTTAGGAACCGTCGACTCACAGCGATCCTATGTACAACAGAACGAAACACTGCCCAGTCCTGTGCCATCCTCACAATTGTTATGCTCGAGCCTGTTGTTGCATCCACTCTGTCAATCCATCTCGTTGGGGGTCTTCCTCTTTTTCACTGACCCTCCACTTTACCAACCATGATGTCGTTCTCCAGGGAGTGATCCCTCCTGATAACATGTCCACAGTATATGAGACGTACTCTCTCCATCTTTGATTCTAAGGAGCATTCTGGTTGTACTTCTTCTAAGACAGATTTGTTCATTCTTTCGGCAGTCCATGCTATATTCAATATTCTTCACCAACATCACAATTCGAAGGCATCAATTCTTCTTTGGTCTTCCTTATTCATCATCTAGCTTTCGTGTGCATATGAGGCAATTAAAAACACCATGGCTTGGGTCAGGTGCACCTTAGTCTTCAAGGTCATATCTTTGCTTTTCAACACTTTACAGAAGTCTTTTTGCAGCAGATTTGCCCAATGCAATGTGTCATTTGATTTCCTGACTGCTGCTTCCATGGGTGTTGATTGTGGATCCAAGCAGAATGAAATCCTTGACAACTTCAATCTTTTCTCCATTCATCATAATGTTGCTTATTGGTCCAGTTGTGAGGATTTTTGTTTCCTTTTGCTGATGTGGCATGACAAAAAATGAGAAGAAATAGCTGCAGACGTCCATTAATAATTGGAATGTGAAATGTATGAAGCGTGAATTTAGAAAAATTGGAAATCGTCAAAAATGAAATAGAACTCATAAACATCGACATCCTAGGCATTAGTGAGATGAAATGGACTGGTATTGGCCATTTTGAATAGGACACTCATGTAGTCTACTACGCTGGGAATGACAACTTGAAGAGGAATGGTGTTGCTTTTATTGTCAAAAAGAACATTTCAAGATCTACCCTGAAGTACAATGTTGTCAGTGATAGGATACATTTGCCTACAAGGAAGACCAGTTAATGTGACTATTATTCAAATTTGCACACCAACCACTAAGGCCAAAGATGAAGAAATTAAAGAATTTTTAACAATTTCTACAGTCTGAAATAGATGGAACATGCAACAGGATGCACTGATAATTACTGGTGGTTGGAATAGAAAAGTCGGAAGCAAAGAAGAAGAGTTGGTAATTGGAAAACGTGGCTTTGGTGATAGAAATGATGCCATAGATTGCGTGACAGAATTTTGCAAGACTAATGACTTCATTGCAAATACCTTTTTTCACCAACATAAACGGCAACTATACACGTGCACCTCACCAGGTGGAATACATAGGAATCAAATCGACTACATCTGTGGAAAGAGAAGATGGAAAACCTCAATATCATCAGTCAGAATAAGATCAGGGGCAAACTGTGGAACAGACTATCATTTGCTCATATGCAAGTTCAAGTTGAACCTGAAGAAAACTAGAACAAGTCCATGAGAGCCAAAGTATGACCTTGAGTATATCCCACCTGAATTTAGAGACCATCTCAAGAATAGATTTGACATGTTGAGCACTAATGACTGAAGATCAGAAGAATTGTGGAATGACATCAAGGACATCATACATGAAGAAAGCAAGAGGTCATTAAAAAGAAAGGCAAGAAAGAGAAGACCAAAATGTCTATCAGAAGAGACTGAAACTTGCTCTTTGGTATGGAGTAGCTAAACTGACATATGGCATTAGGCAAATCTGCTGCAAAAGACCTCTTTAAAGTGTTAAAAAGCCACAGTATCACTTTGATAACAAAGGCGTGCCTGACCCAATACATGTGAAACCTGGACAATGAATAAGAAAGAGTAAAGAAGAATTGATGCATTTGAATTACGTGCTGGTGAAAAATATTGAATATACCATGGACTGCTAGAAGAACCAATAAATCTGTCTTGGGAGAAGTACAGCCAGAATCCTCCTTAGAAGCAAGGATGGTGAGACTTTGACTCATTTTCTTTGGACTCATTATCAGGTTGGATCAGTCTCTGGAGAAGAACATCATGCTTGGTAAGGTAGAGGGTCAGTGAAAAAGAGGAAGACCTTTGACAAGATGAATGGACACAGTGGCTGCAACAATGGGCTCAAACATAACAACAATTGAGAGGATGGCACAGGACCGGGCAGAGTTTTGTTCTATTGTACATGGATTACTATGGGTTGGAACTGATTCGATGGCACCTAACAACAGCAACAACGACGACCAACATTTTGTTCTTCATTAAACTTTAACCAATTTGTTTCAGCATCTATTGATATTCCAACTCTATCATTTCTTCTGTATTTTTTTAGTTGGCATGGTACTCCAAGGAAGAAATTGCCTTTACCCAATTTATTTATTTATTCATGATAATTATTTAGATCACCACCAACACATAGGTTTCTCTTTTAATCAATGGCTTATAATCCATTAATAGCATTACTTAATTGTTGCTCAGATTTTCCCACATTTGGCCAGTGGCTGGCTCTCTACTTTCTCTAAGCTATTCTATTCACTTCTTTCTGGTACAATAAGGTGTTTAGACTCATCCTGCACTTTCTGTGTCCCAGCCATGGAATTAGCTTTTTCTTTGAGGAGTCCTGGTTCTCTTTAGTGGAAAATGGTATTTTGAAAAGAAGATCTTGGCACTAGGTGTATCTGTTGCTGTTGGTAGGTAATTACTTCTAGGCCCTCTCAGCCAACAAAGACACACACAAAAACATCTGTATAGATGGATAGATAGACAGATACAGAGAGAGAGATACAGAGAGAATATCTATACACACAAACTAGTATCTATATATTTCTATCCATCATGTATTTATTTACTATCTTTCTTTAATTAAAGAAATGATTAATACTGACACATATATTCATGCAATTAACATTATTAATACTGATACCTCTGATTCCAATTCAACAGAGTTCATTCTAGTCTTCCTCTTTTCCATATTTATAATTGGATTCTCCAATAATGAAAAACCTGGCTCCCATTATTCTAAATATACTTACTCATTCTCCCAAGCCTCCCATTACCATGGAAGCAGTTCCAGAACTGTTAACTTGTATCACTGAAAAAACAAACCTACTAAGTAAAGTTTAATATTTATTATAGTTCTATTTTACGGTAAAATTTAGATACGGTGAATGCACAAACATAAAGTGCACAGTTTGATGACAAATGCACAACACCCATGTAACATAAACCCTGTCAAGACTTAATCACTGTAGGACATTCCCTCGAGCCCCTTTCCAGTCAACCTTTCTCTCCCCAGAGGTAATCAGTGTTTTGATTTCTATCATTATGAATTCACTTCACCTGTTTTTGGAATTCATATAAATAGAATAATACAATTGTATTATTTTGTTTCTAGGTAAAAATCTTTAATTTCTTCTTCTTTGGCCTTAGTGGTTGGTGTGCAAATTTGAATAATAGTCATATTAACTGATCTACCTTGTAGGCAGATGTATATTATCCTATCACTGACAACATTGTACTTCAGGATAGATCTTGAAATGCTCTTTTTGACAATAAAATCAACACCATTCCTTTTCAAGTTGTCATTCCCAGCATAGTAGACTACATGAGTGTCCTATTCAAAATGGCCAACACCAGTCCATTTCATCTCACTAATGCCTAGGATGTCGATGTTTATGAGTTCTATTTCATTTTTGACGATTTCCAATTTTTCTAAATTCACGCTTCATACATTTCATGTTCCAAGTTGTTGATATATAAGTAGATTAGTCCTTTGTATTGCTGATACTATTACATGGTATGAATATACTACAAATTGATTTCCATTCTCTTGTTGATTAATATTTAGGTTGTTTCTCATTTGGGGCTATAATGAATAAATATGCCATGAAATTCATGTGAAAGTTTTTTTGTGGCCATATAATTTAATTTTTCTTGGGCAAATACCTAGGAACAGAATTCCTGGGTCATAGAACCAAATCTGTTGCTGTCAAGTCAATTCGGACTCATGGTGTGTATTAGAGTAGAACTGCACTCCACAGGATTTTTAATGGCTGTGATCTTATGGAAGTAAGGCAGGCCTTTCTTCTGTGGCACTGCTGGGTGGACTAGAACCACCAATCTTTCAGTTAACAGCTGAGTACATCTGGGTCATAGAGTATATTCATATTAGACTTGAGAAACTGGAATACAGTTCTCCAAAGTTATTGTACTATTTTAAACTCTTACCAGCAATTCCTGATGGTTCTAGTCATTCTACACCCTTACTAATATTTGGAGTTTTCTGTCTTGATTTTGCATTCTAGTGTGGGTGACATTGTGGATTTATTTTCCCTTTTCCTGTTGACTAATGATGAGCACCTTTTTCATGTGATTTTTGACTACATCCTTTTGTGAAGTGTCTCTCCAAGTCTTTTGTCCATATTTTTTGTGTCTTTTTGTAGGCGTTTTATAAATGTGACTGTGCGTGCATGTGTGTGTGTATTATGAATATGAGCCCTTTTGCAGGTGTATGTTTTACACATAATTTTCCTGAGTTTATGACTTGTCTGTTGTCATGGATTGAATTGTGTCCCCAGAAAATATCTGTCAACTTGGCTAGGTCATGATTCCCAGTATTGTATGATTGTCAACTATTTTGTCATCTGATGTGATTTCCGTAAGTGTTGTAAATCCTGTCACTATGATGTAATAAGATGGATTAGCGGCAGTTATATTGATGAGATCTACAAGAGCAGATAGTGTCTTAAGCCAATCTCTTTTGAGATACAAAAGACAGAAGCAAGCAGAGAGACAGGGGGACCTCATACCACCAATAAAGCAGCGCCGGGAGCAGAGTGCATCCTTTGGACCTGAAGTTCCTGTGCTGAGATGCTCCCAAACCAAGGGAAGACTGATAACAAGGACCTTCCTCCAGAGCCAAGAGAGAGAGAAAGCCTTCCCCTGGAGCCAGCACCCTAAATTTGGACTTCTAGGTTACTGGACTGTGAGAAAATAAACTTCTCTTTGTTAAAGCCATCCACTTGCGGTATTTCTGTTACAGCAGCACTAGATGACTAAGACACCTATCTATTTTCAAAAACTGTCTTTTGATGAGCAGATACTTTTAATTTTGATGAAGTCCAATTTATATATATATATTTTTCTTTCATGGCTAGTTCTTTTTGTGTCCTATCGAAGAAATCTTCATCTATTTCATGGTTGTGGGGGAATGTTCTCTTCTAGAAACACTATACTTCTACATTTCTAGAAACACTATACTTCTACATTTATGTTTAAGTCTATGATCTCAGATTAATGTTTTTGCACAGAATTTGGTAGTAGTTGAGTCTTTTTTTTCCCGTATGAACATTCTGCTCTCTTAATACCATTTGTTCGAAAGATTTTTCTTTCTCTTATTTAATAGACTTGACTTCTTAATAAAAAATGATGGTGGTATACTTGTGAATCTATTTACGGACTTTCTCATTTATTCATCAATCTACTTATCTGTTCTACTCCAGGTGTCATATACTTTGATTACTGTAACTTTTTAATACGTCTTCAAATAATGTAACATAAATCTTCTTTCATTGTCTTCTTTTGCAGTAACATTTTGTTTATTCAAGTTTTTTGCATTTCCGTATCTATTTTAGAATGAGTTTGTCAATTTATTCAAAAGGAAAGCACAATTTCCATTTTATCCTATTATCAGTCTAGTACTATCATCCCAGGTGTTGGCGGTGGAGCTAGGACTTAATTAAAAGGCAGCAGTCCCAAAAAGTGTGTCAGGAGGGTAACTAATAAAGAAATTTCCAAGCAGAAGGTAAGATAAAATAGGAGACACCACAAGGCATGAAATGAGAGGAGACATGTGCAATCCTAACAACTGGGCTTAGCACCCACCCACCAGCTAAAGTGACTGGTGTTTCTGTGACTTTATAAACAATCAGTCACTGACACTCCAGAGACTTCTCAAACAAAAGAGAAATAAAAGGCCAAAAATGATGATGCCTATAGTGCATGTTCATTTCTCCAGAATAAGATGACACCAGTTCAAACACATCCTGCAGGAGAAACTACCCTTTGTAGAAACCAATTACTAAAAGAATTACTGCAGGGAAGGCTAGTGATCATTCCTTGACTGCTGTGTAGGAATAAAGAGCTCCAGTAGAAAGAACCACTTGGCCAGTGCTACTTGACTTATGAATCATTTTATTTGTCAGAAATGAGTACTCAGCTTATTAATAACCTCTTTTGCTCAGGAAGAAGCCCTAACTATCCTGAAGATATGGTTGAATTGATTGTAGAATCTATAATATTTGGTATTGAACTAGATGTAATCTCTTAGAAGAGGAAGCAATTGGTAAATAACTTTTGCACATTTGAAGTATACAGTCCCACAAACAACAGCTTAGTCCTGCAGTTGCTACCTTGGTTTCTTGGGGTTTCCAGAGGTAGTACGGTGGTGGTCTCTGTGATATTTTATTTATTTACTTATTTTTATTGTTGCGCTTTAAGTGAAAGTTTACAATTCAGGTTAGTCTCTCATACAAAAATTTATACATACTTTGTTATGTGAGCCTTGTTGCTCTCCCTATACTGTGACAGCACACTTCTCCTTTCCACCCCTGATTCTCCGTGTCCATTCAACCAGCTCCTGACCCTCTCTGCCTTCTCATCTCACCTCTGGACAGGTGCTGCCCATTTAGTCTCATGTATCTACTTGAGCCAAGGAGCACACTCTTCATGAGTATTATTTTATGTCCCATAGTCCAGTCTAATCTTTGTCTGAAGAATTGGCCTCAGGAATGGTTTTAATTTGGGGCTAACAGAGAGTCTGGGGGCCACATCCTCTGGGGTCCCTCCAGTCTCAATCTAACCATTAAGTCTGGTCGTTCTATAGAATTTAAGTTCCGTGCCTCACTTTTCTCCTGCTCTGTCAGGGACTCTCTGTTGTGTTCCCTGTCAAGGCGGTCATTGGTGGTAGCCAGGAACCATCTAATTCTCGCCTTAGGCTGATGAAGTCTCTGGTTTATGTGGCCTTTTCTGTCTCTTGGGCTAATACTTTCCTTGTGTCTATGGTGGTCTTCATTCTCCTTTACTCCAGTTGGCTGGGACCAATTGATGCATCTTAGATGGCCGCTCACTTGTTTTTAAGACCCCAGACGCCACTCACCAAAGTGGGATGCAGAACATTTTCTTAATAAACTTTGTTATGCCAGTTGGCCTAGATGTTCCCTGAAACCATGGTCCTCAGACCCCTGCCTCTGCTACTCTGTCCCTCGAAGTGTTTGGTTGTATTCAGGAAACTTCTTAGCTTTGGTGTAGTTCAGTTGTGTTGACTTCCCCTGTAGTATATGCTGTCCATCCCTTCACCTAAGATAATTCTTGTCTACTATCTAGTTAGTGAATACCCCTCTCCCTCGCTTCCCACCCTCGTAAACATCAAAGAATGTTTTCTTCTGTGTTTAAACCTTTTCTTGAGTTCTTATAATAGTGGTCTTATTCAATATTTATCCTTTTGCAACTGACTAAATTCACTCAGCATAATGCTTCCCAGATTCCTCTGTGTTATGTTTCAGGGGTTCATTGTTGTTCTTTATCGTTTCGTAGTCTTCCATTGTGTGAATATACCATAATTTGTTTATCCATTCGTCCGTTGATGGGCATCTAGTTTGTTTCCATCTTTTTGCTGTCACGAACCGTGCTACAATGAACATGGGTGTGCATATATCTATTCGTGTGATGGCTCTTGTTTCTCTAGAATATATTCCAAGGAGCTCTATGATATTTTAAATAGACAACTCTGACAGAAGTTTGGATAATGGATTTTGATATTGTGTTTGTGGGGTGTGGTGTTATGGATTGGACCAATTGAAAAACTATTGCAATAATAAAGATAAGAAAAGATGAAAACCTGAATGAAGACATTAAAGGGGGAAATAGAGAAAAAACAGATGTAAGAGAGATTAGAAGTGTGGAATTCATACAGCTCGATGATTAAGAAAATGTGGGATGAGAAGAAAGTAGCTAAGCACCAATTTCCCAATAATAGCTCTGATGATTTGAATGGTTACTATGTGCCAGATACACCACTAAGTGCTCTGCATATACTTTCTAGTGTAATCAGTAATCACTACAACCTTAGAAGTAGGTAGTATTATCACAAAAAAAAAAAAAAAAGAGAGAGAGAGAGAGAGGTCATAGAGGTTAAATAACTACATAAGAACACATATCTTGGAAGATAATTTATTATCAGACAAGCTTACTCCAAAGTCCTTCTCTTTGTCTGCTAGACTCCTTTAACTCTAGATTTCTGAACTTGGTGAGTAAGGATTGTGGAGCCAGTAGCAAACATGGGATAAGGAGGAAGGTTTGAGGAGAAAGATAGCGGATTCAAGGGATGGGATAAAAAGGCTGAATTTGAGGTGAATAGGGTATCCATATGGAGATATTCAGTAGCTCAGGAGAGATAACAGTATATAAATATCTGAGATATCAGCTTACAGGAGAGAGTTAATGCTGTGAACAAGGATGAGATATTACAGGATGATCCAGACAGTGAGACAGAGGGACAGAGAAAGGAAATTAACTACTCTTTTTTTTTTTATTTCACATTGAAGTATAACGTAAATAGAGAGGTACACAGATTATAAGTGTAACACTCCATGAATTTTTCACAAAGTAACAGCATCCAGACCAAGAAACAGGATATTACTTGGCACCCCACAAGCTTCATTGCAGGTAATATCCACACCCAGGGGTAACCATCGTATTAATTTCTAACAACACAGATTAGTTTTGCGTATTTTTGAATTTGATATAAATAGAATTCCACAAAAGAATGGAATGCTTTCATGTCTGGCTTTTTCCACTCAGATTACTTTTGTAAAGGTCATCTATGTTATTTCAGTAGTTTGTTAATTCTCATTGCAGTAAAAAATTCCACTGTGTGCCAGACATACCCCAAGGGGACCTCCAACAACTCATACCCCTGCGTGATTCCCTCCCCTTGAGTGTGGGTGGAATCTGTGAATTGCTTCTAACCAATAGAACTTGACGAAGGTGATGGATGTTACTCCCATGATCCTGTTTTCTATAAGACTCCATCTTGGTAGACAGGAGTGAGAGATTCTTCTCCTGCTGGCCTTGCAGAAGCTGACTGCTGATGGAAGGCGCCATGTAGCAAGGAACTGCAGGCTGCCTCTAGGAGCTGAGGGCAACCTCTAGTTAACAGCCAGGAAGAAGGTGGGGCCCTAAGTCATACAGCCACAAGGAAATGAATTCTGCCAACAACCTGAATACACTTACAAGCACATATTTTCCTAGTTGATCCTCCATATAAGTGTGAGCTTGGCCAACAACTTGACTGCGAGCTTGTAAGACTTGGAGCAGAGGACCCCTCTAAGCTGTACCCAGACTTCTGATGCATGGAATCTTTGAGAAAATAAAGTGTGTTGCTTAAGAGGCAAAGTTTGTGGTAATTGTTACACAGCAATAGAAAACTAACATAAACTGTATAAATATGTATTTACCCATTTTATTATTTATAAATATTTCAGTAATTTTCAATTTTTGTTTATTAAATAGTGATGTTATAAACATTCTCGTATATGTCTTGCATGCATAGTTGAGAGGTATTGTATCTGTCAGAGTCCAATCAGAAGACAGAAACCATCAGTACTTTGAACAGGGAACGTTTAACCTGAGAAGCTATTAGCTATTTACAGAGGATTAGCTACGAAGAGGGGATAAAAAAGAACTCTTAAAAATTACTTAGTGCTGAGAGAGAGTGCCCAAGGAAGGCATCTTGGAAGGGTAGGTCTGAATCTGGTTCTGTCCCTTGCTACTCAGGTAATCTTAGACAAATATTTTGTTTCACTATCTCTATCACAGGATTGTTATGAGAAGCAAATACGCTCATGCACACTAAGGTTATTTTGAAAATAGAAAACATTCACTTTTATAAATTAGGGTGAATGTGTCCTTGAACTTGACCTAACTCTAAAGAGGTTTAAGTTTTCTAAAATCCTATTAAAAACCATTGTCAAAGATTATTTTTCTACTTTTACCACATATGTTACACGTAAATAAAAGTGACTTCAATTTGTAGGTACTTCCTCTGGTGCATATTTCAGTATTTTGCTTTTATTCTCTGAAACTTTGAATTAAAACATCCATTGAAAACTAAGGTTTATAAATATTCTTAGCAAATTAATAAAACAGAATGCTGTAATTATACTTCTAAATTGTATGCATTGCTTTTCTATACAATGCATTTTATAATATTTTATTTATTACCATCTGTCTTAGTCATCTGGTGCTACTCTAAAAGGAATACCACAAGTGGATGGCTTTAACAAAAGAGAAATTTATTCTCTCACAGTCTAGTAGGCTAGAAGTCCAAATTC
Source organism: Trichechus manatus latirostris (assembly GCF_000243295.1). Taxonomy (NCBI): domain Eukaryota; kingdom Metazoa; phylum Chordata; class Mammalia; order Sirenia; family Trichechidae; genus Trichechus; species Trichechus manatus. Next base: position 18,708,270 of record NW_004443938.1, on the reverse strand, counting down.
AGGGCATCAGCTCCAGGGTAAGGCTTTCTCTCTCTGCTGCCTCTGGAGGAAAGTCCTTGTCATCATCAGTCTTCCCCCAGACTAGGAGCTTCTCTGCACAGGAACCTTGTGTCCAAAGGAGACGCTTTGCTCCTGGCACTTCTTTCTTGGTGGTATGAGGTCCCAAACTCTCTGCTTGCTTCTGTTTCCTTTTATCTCTTGAGAGATAAAAGGTGGTGTATGCCACACCCCAGGGAAACTCCCTTTACATTGGATCATGGATGTGACCTGGGTAAGGGTGATGTTACAATCCAGCCCTAATCCTCTTTAACATAAAATTACAATCACAAAATGGAGGCCAACCACACAATTCTGGGATTCATGGCCCAGCCAAGTTGATACACACATTTTTGGGGGGACATAATTCAAACCATGACACCATCACATCTCTGTAATATTAAAAGGAATAGAATATTATTTGTGATTACAAACAGAAACTAAATTTTTATAAAAGTATCATTATCATTAGCTAATGTATAGGCACGAATTAGGTCTTCTAGCTTCTAAACAGTATCTTTTCCAGCTCTTAGTGCTGTTTACCAAAAACGGCCTAGGAATAGTCCCATTCTATAACTGTCTCTGATTTAATCTTATGTAAAAGTAAAACATAGATATAATTCTGTGCATAATAATGTCTCTTTTAACAAAAGATAAGGACCTTAAAAAAAAGTTACGGATCTTGTGTGTCATCTCATATATACAAGAGGACCATAGCTTTGAAATGAGCTCAATCTCTTGCTTGTACTTTATTTGAATAATTATTACTTTGTAAATCTCACAAAGACCCAGGAGCTAGTTTAATTTCTTGTTTCATCCATTGACCCAAAGACAAAACAGTTCACTCATTTTATTATCAAGGCCTATTTCCAGACCTGCCCCTAAAACGGGAAGAATTCAAGGTAAATCCTTTTATTACTCATAATTATTTAACTATTATATTTAAAATCAATTGGTTCTGGAATTGATCAGACATCTCGCTTTCTCTTACTCCTCCTGGAGAAAGTCTTCTCTCTAACTGAACGTCAATCTGTATCTACCTTAGGGCCCTTCTTTAATTTTAATGTACTCTTCCGGTTACTGACGAACTATGGAATCTTTTCTTTGTTTGGGGGAAAGGCTGAGTCTTTTGTGACTGCACACCCCTTATTACCTAAAACAATACGTTGTTCAGAGTAGGCATTTAAAAAATAATCATCAAATTAATGAACTAACAGCAGTGATAATTACATATAGAAAAATTAATGTTTATATTATATGTAAAATCATATGTATGTATTTTGTAGTGCATGATTGTAAAATTTTCATGTAAATTTTGAAGCCAACTTCATTATTCAAGAATTATATTTAATAGTTTTTAATTCTGGTAACCAGTTTCACACTATGCTCATTTGTATCTTTGTGAATTTGAGAAGGAATGTAATACAGATATTTTGAATAAAACTAAATATAGTTGAATATATTTGGTCCTTTATGGATGTATGGGTTACAAACTTACGTAGGTAAACCTAACAATGCCTAAAGGGAACATAAATATTGCAGATCGTAAGTAATTACACTCTCAAATGCTCACGGAATTGGTTATTTATACTCATGACTAACAATTCACTCATTAAGTTTCCACTGTGTCCACTGTGCTACTACTGAACGATAATTATGTTGCCAACATAACAATTTAATGTTATTATTAAATTGGGTGATTTTCAGTTGACTTATATATAGGCAAGCTTAGTGTCATTTGTATGTAATGAAGATACAGTACAGAGCCTAAGAAGATAAGAAAAGAGAATGCTCCTGGGATGGTTTACTTCATTTTCAGGGCACAGCATAAGTCAAGCTGAGACCACAAGTAAAATTGTGAAATAATTTGTTGTAAGGTTCTTCACCTCACTACCCTTTTCAGCCCCGAGTTCTAGAGCCCAGAGACTAGGGGCTGCCTGTTGTTGTTGTTAGCTGTCCTGGAGTTGTCTCTGACTCACAGTGACCTCACGTATGAAAGAAGGAAACACCTGATCCTGAACCATCCTCACAATCATTGCTGTGTTTCAGCCCATTGTTGGCAGCCACTGTGGCACTTATCTCACTGAGGGTTTCTCTCTTTTGTGATAACCTTCTACTTTACCAAACATGATGTCCTTCTCCAAGGGTCCCTCCTGATAACAGGTGTAAAGTAAAAGAAACAAAGTATCACCATCCTTGCTTCTAAGCAGCATTCTGGCTGTACTTCCTCTGAGAATGTTTTGTTCATTTGTCTTAGTTATCTAGTGCCGCTATAACAGAAATACCACAAGTGGATGGCTTTAACAAAGAGAAATTTATTCTGTCACATTCCAGTGGACTAGAAGTCCAAATTCAGGGTGCCAGCTCCAGGGGAAGGCTTTCTCTCTCTGTCGGCTCTTGAGAAAGTTCCTTGTCATCCATCTTCCTTTGGTCTAGGAGTTTCTCTGTGCAGGAACCCTGGGTCAGAAGAATACACTCTGCTCCAGGTGCTGCTTTCTTGGTGGTATAAGGTCCCGAAGTCTCTCTTCTTGCTTTTCTCTTTTATATCTCAAAAGAGATTGATTTAAGAAAGAACCTAATCTTATAGATTGAGTTCTGCCTCATTAACGTAACTACTGCTAATCCCACTTTATGAACATCATAGAGGTAGGATCTAAAAACATAGGAAAATCACATCAGATGACAAAACGGTAGACAATCACACAATACTGGGAATCATGGACTAGCCAAGTTGACACACATTTTTGGGGGACACAATTCAATCCATGACATTGTTCTTCTGGCAGTCCATGGTGTATTCAATATTCTTCACCAATACCATAACTCAAATGTGTAAATTCTTCTTCAGTCTTCCTTTTTCCTTGTCCACCTTTCACACACATATGAGGTGATTGAAAATACCATGGCAGATGTCAGCTGGATCTTAGCTGAAAGCAGAGAATACCAGAAAGATGTTTACCTGTGTTTTATTGACTATGCAAAGGCGTTCGATTGTGTGGATCATAATAAATTATGGATAACATTGAGAAGGATGGGAATTCCAGAACACTTAACTGAGCTCATGAGGAACATGTTCCAACAGAACAAGGGGATACTGCATGGTTTAAAATCAGGAAAGGTGTGCATTAGGGTTGCATCTTTCACCATACTTACTCAGTCTGTATGCTGAGCAAATAATCTGAGAAACTGGACTGTATGAAGAAGAATATGGCATCAGGATTGGAGGAAGACTCATTAACAATCTGCCATATGCAGAAGACACAATCATGCTAAAAGTGAAGAGGATTTGAAGCACTTACTGGTGAAGATCAAAGACTACAGCCTTCAGTATGGATTACATCTCGACATAAAGAAAACAAAAATCCTCACAACTGGACCAATAAGCAACATCATGATAAACAGAGAAAAGGCTGAAGTTGTCAAGGATTACATTTACTTGGATCCACAATCAACACGCATGGACGCAACAGTCAAGAAATCAAAGATTGTATTGCACTGGGCAAATCTGCTGCAAGAGACCTCTTTAAAATGTTAAAAAGCAAAGATGTCACTTTGAGGACTAAGATACGCCTGACCCAACCATGGTATTTTTAATCACCTCGATAACCTTGAGAAGAAGGGGAATTCCAGCACACTTAATTGTGTTCATGAGGAACCTGTACTTAGACCAAGAGGCAGTCGTTCAAACAGAACAAAGGGATGCTTGGTGGCTTAAAGTCAGGCAAGGTGTGTGTAGGGGTTGTGTCCTTTCAGGATACTTATTCAATCTGTATGCTGAGCAAATAATCTGAGAAGCTGGACTATATGAAGAAGAACAGGGCATCAGGATTGGAGGAAGACTCATTAACAACCTGTGTTATGCAGATGATACAACCTTGCTTGCTGAAAGTGAAGAGGACTTGAAGCACTTACCAATGAAGATCAAAGACCACAGCCTTCACTATGGATTACACCTCAACATAAGGAAAACAAAAATCCTCACAACTGGACCAATAAGCAAAATCATGATAAACAGAGAAAAGATTGAAGTTGTCAAGGATTTCATTTTACTTGGATCCACAATCAATGTCCACTGAAGCAGTAGTCAGGAAAGCAAAGGACTCATTGTATTTGGCATATCTGCTGTAAAAGATTTCTTTAAAGTGTTAAAAAGCAAAGATGTCACTTTGAGGACTAAGGTGTACCTGAATCAAGCCATGATATTTTCAATTGCCTTATATGCATGCATAATCTGGACAATGAATAAGGAAGACTAAAGAAGGATTGACAACTCTGTATGATGGTAGTGGTGAAGAATATTGAATATATCATGGACTGCCAGAAGAACTAGCAAATCTATCTTGGAAGAAGCACAGCCAGAATGCCCCTTGGAAGTGAGAATGGCAAGACTTTGTCTCAAGTACTTTGGACATGTTATCAGGAGGAATCAGTCTCTGGAGATGGACATCGTACTTGGTAATGTAGAAGGACAGCGAAAAAAAGGAAGACCCTCAACAAGACGATTGACACAGTCACTGCAACAATGGACTCAAGCATAACGACAATTGTGAGAAAGGCGCAGAACAGGGCAATGTTTCGTTCTGTTGTACGCAGGGTTGCTATGAGCCAGAACTGACTTGATGGCATCTAACAACAACAAACAGAGAGCTATGACTAGGAGCTTCAGCCAGGGAAAAAACTCCAGTTTAACCTTGGGCTTTATCTGTTATCCATAGGCATGGTTTGGAGTATCCATGCCTGCAACCAACTTCTCTGAATCTCCAGCAGCAGGAAGTGTTCAACTCACTTTCTACCCCATACCTGTCAAGATAACTCACTGATGTTTTCTATCCTGGGCTCACAGGTCATAAAACAAAACAGAAAGTAAAATTAGTGTTAACATGTTAAACTATCTTCACATAAACTTCAAAATAAAGTTAATAAACATGGTTGTTCTCTTTAGAATAGAACATCAGTCAGGTATTCTCATCTATTTCCCACATTCTACTGTAGCTCCAAGACACCTCTTCAGTCTTGTTGTAGCTACATAATCCTGGGCTTTCTGACAAACCTAGAAATCAGCTTACTGAAATTCACTGAAATGTTAGGCCTAGTCCATTATTATGTCATGAATTGCTTTCAAGGTATACTCTTCAAAACTATTATGAGGGTCTTGAAAAAGCTACTGTACACGTGGTCCATAAGCAAAACAAGTAGGAGTTCAGAGAAAAAAACAATATTTTAAGAAATTATTTCATGTCACCTCTTTAGATCATATATAGATGCCTTGGAAGCATGCTGTTGTCATTTTTAGGTGCCTTCGAGTCAGCTCTAACTCATAGTGATCTTATGTATAAAGAAATGTTGCCTGGTCCTGGGTCATCTTCACAATTGTTTCTATGTTTGCATACATCGTTGTGGCTATTGTGTCAATTCATCTCATTTAGGGTCTCCCTCTTTTTTTCTGACCCTTTACTTTACCAAGTATTATGTCTTTCTCCAGCTATTGGTCCCTTTTGATGACATGTCCAAAGTACGTGAGATGAAGTCTGGCAATCCTGGCTTCTAAGGAGCATTCTGGCTGTACTTCCTCCAAGACAGATTTCTTCGTTCTTCTGGAAGGCCATAGTATATTCAGTTGTCTGATATAGTGCTGGAAGATGAGCCCCTCAGGTTGAAAGGCATTTAGAATAAGACTGAGGAAGAGCCACCTCCTTAGAGTAAAGTCGACCCTAATGATATGAGTAAAGCCTTCTGGATCTTCAGCTGCTAATGTGGCGTGACTCAAATGGGAGACACATGGGCCTCACAAAGATGGAAAGAGTATTGCTGAATCTTAATACTGAATGTAGAGTAGAGTACTTGGCATGACTCCTGTCATATAACAGACATGCAATAATATTAGTATTTTTTATAATTATCATTATTAACCGTGTTCTTAATTAATATCACAAAATTCCCTTAATTCGAGATAAGACATAACAATTCTTGAAGGGTAGTGATGCAAAAAACTGTAATATGTATGTTATATTAAAAAAAATACCAAACTTCTAGTTGATCTGTCTGAAAATACTATATTAAAATTTACAAGCTGAGATGAAAGCAGAGATGTAAGTTTTCAGAAAGCTGTAACATGTAAAAAATAAAAAAAACTTTGCTAAAAAATTCAAAATCCTATAATCTCACCCCAAAGATTTAATTACATAGGACTAGATTATTGTAATCTTTCTCTTCCTTATTCCTGACATAAAAATTTTTCTAATAAATAAGATCTTGAAAACATAACAATGATCCTGGATGAGTTGTGGCAATTTCACTAAGTTTTCCGGGAAGGAGTTTGATTGATTTATTATTTCCTATTTCCTGTCAAAGTTCAGGTGCACTTTGAATGCTTTTATGGGGTTATTCTAGCTATTATTCTAGAAAACCCTCTGGGGAAGAATAACAAACAGAATGGCTAGGAACCAATTGTAGGTAATTTTAGAAGATGAAAAGATTTGGTGTGTTTTGGGCCATTTCCAAAAGCCGTGTCATTGAAATCATGACTTCTCAGTAAGACAAGTTGTTTGAGGTTGAGCAGCTGTGTTCTTTGAGTGCACAGAATTGGAAAAAATTGCTCCCTTGTAATTTCTAGAAGACACCTTAGGACTTTAGGTACGGGTCATCAGATGCCTTGTAGCTAATCTAACAACCTCACTTTAATTATTGGATCTCTGCTCTAATGGTGGCAAGCTAGCCCAGTACCCTTCTTCCATTTCTATTGGAAAACTGTCATATTTCACAAAATTAACATTATTTATCTATCCATCCTTCTATTTATCCATCCATCCATCTACCCATCCATCCATTCATCTATCCATTTGCTCATTTATTCATTTATTCCCCCGTTACTCCAGCAAACCATGGTTAAATATCTATCTACTATATAATAGAGATGAACTAAGTACTGTGAAAACAAATATGAATTAAACATGGTTTCACTCTCAAAAGCATCACATTTGTATTTATGAGCTTAAAGAACTAGTCTCTAGAGCTAATCTTTTTCTTTCCACTTACAATCTGTTTTGCCCTGCCTGCCCCCATCTTTCCCTGATATTAGCATCATTTCCCACACTGGTCAACGTGATGTCCTTTCATCTTTGTAGCTATTCTCACTGGCGTCTTATGCCAACTTATTGTCAGTGTGCTAACAACTAGACCTCAGTGGTTCTAACATCTTTTCTTTCTGACCAAAATATGCCTAATACTAGAACAACACCCTGATTTATTTTGGGGGAATTATCTTTGTCCCATTAAGTACAGTCTGATGAAGCTGTCAGTCAAAGTGCTTGTCTCTCACCTGGCCAAGGAATGAGAACTAACTGAAGCTAGGCTAGTCAGTTGCTCCTTGGAATTTAAATCACTAAAAGAGTGAAAAAGGTACTGAAAATAGAACTCAGATTCATTCAGGTAACTGATCCAGGATGAGACCATCCCTTTCCTGAGCTGCACAAATTGTTTTGCACTTTTTGTTTTTTCTATTTCCTTCTTGCATCTGTGAGCTACCCCCTGCACCACCACCCCCCCATGCCCCATCAGTTTCATGAGTTTCTTTTCTGTTTGGTCACCTGAATTGGTTTGTGTAATTTCCAGCCAGAAACCTCTAACTGATATAGTCTCTATTTGTGAAATCTCTGGGTCTCTAGGGATGAGCTGCATACTCTTGCCTGCCTCTAAGACTCTGGGAAATATCTCATGAGTGCTCACCATTCAGTCTTCTCAACTCAGTGGCTCCTCTGGGCATGATAGAAACAAAACAAAACAAACAACCATTGCCATCAAGTTCATTCCGACTCTTAGTGACCCTGTAGGACAGAATAAAACTGCCCCGAAGCGTTTCCAAGGCTGTGATCTTTACGAAAGCAGACTGCCATGTCTTTCTTTCTTGGAGTGGCTGGTGAATTAGAACTGCCAACCTTTGGTTAGCAGTGGAGTGCTTAACCATTGAGGCACCAGGGCCCATCAAAAGTGTAGCCATTGCCTGCTGAAGATGACCTATGCTGCTAAGTGAAAAATCTCCATCTGTTAAAGCTGGGCTCAGATCTCCTGGGACCTTCATATACTGATGCCATGCTGTATTCTTTGCCAACATGGCACAACCCTCTTTCGCTACAGTGATATCCTGCTGTGTGGATTTTCCAGCATCTTAGAGATAACTAAATAGGATAGCACTTTCTCTTTTTACTGAAAAATCTTGCCTAGAGGACTGAGACAGGAATCCATGGGACCTGGGCCTTGGAAAGGCAGTAATTAGACAAAACTTTATTTGTGTGATTATACTATGGTAATGATGATTGAAATTGCTCTTTATGAGCTAAACATGCTTCTTTTCATTCTACCCTGAGAGGTTCTGAAACAACTTTGCAGATGCAAACACCTGCTTACCTAAATAATGCATTTGAATGTCATTAAAGACTTGCCTCACTGTCTAAAATATTTAACTGTTTAAAAGGTCAAGTGGGAAGAACTTATAAATTACATGACTGTATTTGGAATTTTTCTCTTCTACAGCATTGAATAATACCTGTTCCTTCTAATCTACAGACGTGGCACTTTCTGAGTCCTTCAGAACACTAGCATTCTCTACCTAAATTGCCTCATATATTCTTCATCATCATCCATTTCTATTTGCTTTCTTTAAAAATGTATCACTTTGATTACTTTTCTATCTTTTATTCCCCATAAGAAAAAAATTCATTCTACGGCTGTTGTTTATGCAAATACTGTAAATGTAAGCAATCATAAAACATACAATGTTTTCAGGTTTTTTGGTGTAATATCTTCTTTACCTGCCACAATTTACCTAATGGAAAATATTAGGTAGCTTCCTACGTTACTTGTTCAAATGTTTTAACTACTGCATGGAAAAAACGATCCTTATCAATAAAGAATTTCCATATTCATTTATATTTTCCTATTTACTTTTCATTTTCAATTTTTTCCAGTTTCTACTTGTCTCTAATCATGTATTTAGCATAAGCTTAGAAGATATAGTGTACCAATACTTAGTGATGTACCATAAATACTTTATTAATTCCACTAATCAGCAAATATTTATGTTTTAATCAATGGCTCAACACTGTGGCTTAAACAATGAGAAAAATCGAATGTTTTACCCAGTTCTTATCCTTCATTTGCCAACTAATAGATTTGTAGAGAGGTTATCATATATAAAACTATTGATATGCATAGCAAAATGCATCAAATTAAACACCCTGTATGGAATTAACTATAAATGGAAGAGAATTTATGAGCTGAGGAAAAGCAATGAAGATTGGAATAGCTCCGAGTTGGCATCATAGATTCTATACACCAGTCCAATATTCCCACCCAGTTGCTCTGAGTAGTGGCTGAGAATTGCCCTCAGCTGAATGGATCCTGCTTCTTCCAACAGGTTATTATACCCTATTCTCAGAGAAGAGCTAGAGGTTAATGACTGGACTGACTCAGGAGGACAAAAGACCAGCTCTCTTGTGTTAGGGTAGAACTAACTCTGGAGTATGATTCTTGCTCCAGAGTGTCTCATGAGATCAGATGGACTGAAGCCAGTTTCCAGCCCATACCACCTCCCTGCTTACCTTTCTTCCTGTTCTGTTATTCTCACTCCCCTTGTGCTAAGACCATGCCTCAACACAAGAATCCCTCAGGCTCTGATTCAAGGAAACCCTACCTAAGACGGTTGGTGTCAAAAGTGGGCTTGGGAAGCAGACTGTAAGAAGGGATTCTGGAGGGGGTCACTTACTGGCCAGATGGCAATCAGGTCACCAGTACTGGTGGAAGGCAGAGTTTTTATAGTCCTGGCATGATACAGCAGAAGGATCACATAGTCCTGGTATGCTTAGATTTCACCTGCAATGAACTGGCAGGATATAGATGGAAGAAGGTGCATTTGCTGGTGAAATACCTTTGGCATTTGAGATTCTAAAGGGAAATAAATAGCATCTAAAGGACTTCAGAATTGGGTGGTTCCTAATAAGCACCACTAATGCATTGAAGAAAGAAATGGCAGGCTCAGATACACTAACCAGCAATTTAAAACAAAGTGTGTCACACCCATGTTCATGGCAGCATTGTTTACAATAGCAAAAAGATGGAAACAAACCAGGTGCCCATCAAAAGATGAATGGATAAACAAACTATGGTATGTACACACAATGGAATACTACACAGTGATAAAGAGCAATGATGAATCTGCAATGCATCTCTCTCACAACATGGATGAATCTGGAAGGCATTATGCTGAGTGAAATAAGTCAGTCACAAAAGGACAAATATTGTATGAGATCACTGTTATAAAAACTCATGAAAAGATTTATACACAAAAAGAAATAATCTTTGATGGTTACGAGGGAGGGGAGAGGTGGAGGGAAAAACACTAAACAGACGATAGGAAAGTGGTAACATTACTGAAGGGTAAGACAGTACACAGTACTGGGGAAGCCAGCACAACCTGTCCAAGGCAGGACATGGAAGCTCCATAGACACATCCAAACTCCCTGAGGGATTGACTTACTGGTTGACGGCTGTGGGGACCATGGTCTCAGGGAACATCTGGCTGAGTTGGCATAGAATAGTTTGTAAAGAAAATGTTCTATATTCTATTTTGGTGAGTAGCATCTGGGGTCTTAAAAGCTTGTGAGCAGCCATCTAAGATATTCCACTGGTCTCACCCTGTCTGGAGCAAGGGAGAATGAAGAGAACAAGATACAAGGAAAAGTTTAGTCCAAAGGACCAATAGACCACAAGTACCACAGCCTCCACCAGACTGAGTCCAGCACAACTAGATGGTGCCCGGCTACCACCACTAACTGCTCTAACAAGGATCACAATTGAAGGTCCCAGACAGATCTGGAGAAAAATGTAGAACAAAATTCTAACTGACACACACACACATACACATACACACACACACACACAAAGACCCGGCTTACTGGTCTGGTCTGACAGAGACTGGAGAAACCCTGAAAGTATTGCCCCCAGACACACTTATAGCTCAGTAATGAAGTCACTCCTGAGGTTCACCCTTCAGCCAAAGATTAGACAGGCCCATAAAACAAAAGGAGACTAAATGGGCACACCAGCCCAGTGCAAGAATGAGAAGGCAGGAGGGGGCAAGAAAGCTGTTAACAGGGAACCCAAGGTTGAGAAGGGGAGATTGTTGACATATCATGGAGTTGGCAACCAATGTCACAAAACAATATGCATATTAATTGTTAATGAGAAACTAGTTTGCTCTGTAAACCTTCATCTAAAGTATAATAAAAGAATAAATAAATAAAACAAAGGGTGTAAGAGAGCTTCCTCTGCAACATTATAGAGATGTTCAACCCCTGCAGCCAGAGAGCAAACAGAGCTGAAGACCAGGTGCAAGACCTGATTGTAAGAGTGGCAAATTCTCAAAGAAGACAATTCTGACCTAGTCATTTCTTCCAAGCCAAAGTCAAGGCCCTGACATGGAAGGTGTAGGATCTGAGACTTATGATGAGAGTGATCTTGAGAACCTTGATGATTTTGACTTCCCCTGAGCCTTCTGAAGTGGCCCCAAACCCCTTTAGGTAAGATACATCCCTCCCTTTCCTGAAGACTATGCAGACACTTTTAATAAGTCATTTCACAAGACAATGCTTAGTGTCCTCTAGATCTGCTCCTACCTCTCCTTAAGGCCACCAGATAAAAACCAGGGTCAAATATCAGCAAGACCCAACTGGGCTGTACTGGGCCTGCCAAAAAGAGAAAAGGGCTGAGGTACTCAAGGAGCTACAGGATCTCACCTACATATGTCGGCAGGAACTGGAAGAGAGGAGTGGATCCTCAGGGTGCTGTATGAAGGAGGGCAGAATATAAAGCTGGATAAGGGAGATTGTTGATTTGGGGACACGCTCCACCTTGCCAAGCACCTGGAGAAAAGATCTAGTATGTGGCTGGGTTGGTTCATGTAAGTTTGTAATAAACAATGTTCCTCTTAAGAGGATGAAAAGACATGCTACACGCTGGGAGAAAATATTTGCAAAGGACTAGTATCTAGAATATATAAAGAACCCTCAAAACCCAACAGTAAACAATGAAAATAATCTAGTTAGAACCTAGGCAAAAGTCATGAACAGACATTTCAATGAAGAGGATATTGTCTTACTTACCTGGTGCTGCTATAACAGAAACATCACAGGTAGGTGGCTTTAAATAAAAGAAATTTATTTTCTCACAGTTTAGGAGGCTGAAAGTCTGAATTCAGGGTGTCAGCTCTAGGGGAAGGTTTTCTCTCTCTCAGCTCTGGGGGATGATCCTTGTCTCAGCTTCTGTAGCCCTGGCATTCCTTGGTTCCATGGCAATCTTCATGTATCTTCCCACTGGTTCGGGCTTGTTTCTGTGTCTAATCTGCTCTTTTATAACGCAGAAATGATTAGGACACACCCTACACTGACAGGGCCTTATTCATATAACAACAACAAAAAAAAAAACTTTATTTCTAGGTGGGATTATATCCACAGGTATAAAACCAAAACCCATTGCTGTCGAGTCGATTCTGACTCCTATCAACCCGATAGGACAGAGAAGAACTGCCCCATGGGAAGCCTGGTGGATCTGAATGGCCAACCTTTGGTTAGCAGTCGTAGCTCTTAACCACTGCACCACCATGGTTTCCATCCACAGGTGCAGGGGTTAGTATTTCAACACATATTTTGTGAGGACACAATTCAATCCAGAACAGATATATAGATGGCAAATAATCACATCAAAATGTTCAACGTCATTAGTCATTGGAGACATGAAAATTACAATTACATATCACTACACACTTATCAAAATGGCTCAAATAAAATTTAAAAATACTGACAACTACAAACACTGATGACAGCACAGAGAAACTCGATCACTTACACACTGCCAGCAGTAATGTGAAATGGGACAGCCACTCTGGAAGACAGTTTGGCAGTTACTTATGAAACTGAACATGCAACTATCATAAACCATAAAAACCAAACCCGTTGCCGTCAAGTCGATTCCGACTCATAGCAACCAACTCCCCATAGGGATTCCAAGGAATGATTGCTGGATTCGAACTGCTTTTGGTTAGCAGCCAAGTTCTTAACCACTGCGCCACCAGGGTTCCCAAACTATCATACGATCCATCTATTGCACCATTGGGCATTTATCCCAGAGAAATGAAAACAATATCCACACAAAAACTTGCACACAAATCACAGTTTTATTTGCAATAGCCAGAAACTGGCAGTAACCTAAATGCCCTTAAATGGATGAATGGTTAAACAAACTGGTATATCCATAGCATGGTATGCTATTCAGCAGCAAAAAGTAATGTACTATTGATATCCATAATGATTTGGATAACTCTTGATGGAATTATGCTGAATGAAATAAAACTATTTCAAAAGTTTATATATTGCATGGTGCCATTTACATAAAATCACTGAAATGACAAATTATAGAAATGGAGAAGAGATTAGTGGTTGCCAGGACTTACGGACAGACGCTGGAGAGGTAAACAACATGAAAGGTCCTTGTGGTGATGGAAATGACCTTTCTCTGTTCCAGAATCCAATTCAAGATATCATGTTGCATTTAGGAATCCCTCCTATTGAAAATAAGAAAGTACAACGACTTATTCCGTGTATCTCCAGTTGCAAGCAAGTAAAACTTGAATGTGAGATTCAAGGCATCTCATTGCACATGAATGCGCATACTGCAGGGCACCAGCATTGCTGGTGGCTCAGGTGCCCTCAAAGTCAGGTGCTGGTCGACCTCACTGAAGAACTCTGTTGTTGGTACCACCGTCCTCAAATCCTTAGTCTTATGTCTCTCAAATCAAGTCATCAAGAGAGAAGCAATGTGATTAGCTGTTAGTAAACCATGGGAGTAACGTTCCTTCGATCAACTGTGATCCTTGGTCTGATTAATAGAGACCAGGGGAGAGTGTGGCCATTCTTTACTGAGAAGGGAGACCCTCTTCCAGGGCTATGAAAGAAGCAGATTAACCAAGAAGGAAAGTTAGATGTGTCAGCTAAATTAATTAATGACTCTACTATAGATTGTACATGAATTTCATTTTGCTATTTGTACTGTGAATTCTAATGTTTTTCTATCTCCTAGTTTTGTAATATGCGCCATAATAGTGCCTGTTTTATAGACTCAGGAAACCGTGTAAAACCACTGGTTATTTGTATGGATGATTGTAATCTTCTTGATAGGGGTCCCTGGGAGGCGCAAACAGTTCAGTCCTCAACTACTTGCTGAAAGGTTGGAAGTTTGAACCCACCCAGAGGCGCTTTGGAAAACAGACCTGGTGATCTGCTTCTGAAAAATCACAGCTTTGCACACGTGAGGTCACCATTAGTCGGAAATGACTTGATGGCAACTAACAACAACACAACAACCTTCTTGACAGAACAAAACTGTACCTTGTGACTCATAAAACTGCATAATCCAGCAACATTTTAATTATTGGTACCAGAATGATTTGGTGTTGTTAGGTGAGTGGAGTCAGTTCTGACTCATAGCCACCCTACGTACAACAGAATGAAACACCGCCTGGTCCTGTGCCATCCTCACAATTGTTATGCTTGAGCCCGTTGTTGCAGCCACTGTGTCAATCCATCTCATGGAGGGGTTTCCTCTTTTTCGCTGACTCTCTACTTTACCAAGCATGATGTCTTTCTCCAGGGACTGATCCCTCCCGATAACATGTCCAAATTATGTGAGACGTAGCCTCACCATCCTTGCTTCTAAGGAGCATTCTGGTTGTACTTCTTCTAAGACAGACTTGTTCATTCTTCTAGCAGTCCCTGGTATACTCAATATTCTTTGCCAGCACCATAATTCAAAGGCATCAATTCTTATTCTGTCTTCCTTATTCATTGTCCAGCTTTCACATGCATATGAGGCAATTGAAAATACCATGGCTTGGTAAAATGAAATCCTTGACAACTTCAGTATTTCTCCACTTACCATGATGTTGCTTATTGGTCCAGTTGTGAGGATTTTTGTTTTCTTGATGTTAAGGTGTAATCCATAATGAAGGCTGTAGTCTTTGATCTTTATCAGTAAGTGTTTCAAGTCCACTTCACTTTCAGCAAGCGAGATTGTGTCATCTGCATATTGCAGGTTGTTAATGAGTCTTCCACCAACGCTGATACCATGTTCTTCTTCAAATAGTCTGGCTTCTCAGATTATTTGCTCATCATACAGATTGAATAAGTGTGGTGAAAGGATACAACCTTGACACATAACTTTCCTGATTTTAAACCATGCAGTATCTACTTGTTCTGTCCAGACGACTGCCTCTTGGTCTATATGCACAGGTTCCTCAAGAGCACAACTGAGTGTTCTGGAATTCCCATTCTTCACAATGTTATCCATAATTTGTTATGATCCACACAGTCAAATGCCTTTGTATAGTCGGTAAAACACAGGTAGACGTCTTTCTGGCATTCTCTGCTTTCAGCCAAGGTCCATCTGACATCAGCAATGATATTCTTCGTTCATGTCCTCTTCTAAATCCAGCTTGAATTTCTGGCAGTTCCCTGTTGATGTGCTCCTGCAGTTGTTTTTGAATTATCTTCAGTAAAATTTCACCAGCATGTGATATTAATATTGTTTGATAATTTTCACATTCCAGATAATTTCAATAATTTTTGCATATCAGAATCACAATAGCTATTTATTGAATTCTTCTTGTATTCCAAATTCTCGCTGAATACTTTGCATGTGTTACTTATTTTAAATATAAGGGATGTCTTAACATTGTCCCATTTTATAGATGAAGAAACCGAGGCAGTGAAAGGCCAGTTAAGCTCCTAAATAGCCCTGTTTGTAGCAGCTACCTCCCAAATTACACTTTCAAACATTAACCATACAGCAAAAATATATTGGCATATTTTTATGTTCTTAATTTTATACATACTTGTATATTATACCTATATTTTCAGTAATTTCTTTCATTTTTTAGTATTTTATAGCCATAACCTCTTTTATTGTTCCTCTTGATAGTCTGGATCCATTATAATTGTTCTCGTCTCACCGACTTTGGTTTCTCTTTAACGGTACCTTAACCATTCGCAAAGATTCACTATCACACCTGGCCAGGAAAAAACAAGTGGGTACTTCCTGATGATAATAAAACAGGTACATTTAAATATCATTTTCTGTGTTCCTAGGTGAGAAAACTTCTTGTAGCTTTGTCTGTATTAATGATCTAATTTGAAGCATAATTCAGCCATGTGCTAATAAGCACAGTTTAAATAACAGTCATGTACTGTGGGAAAATAATGAGAATAAGGACTTGTTTCTGTCCGTGAGACAAAGTTACAATTAAAATAGACTCAGTAAATGCTAGCTGTCTACACTGAGTAAAGAATAAGTTCTGTGTTTTTATAGTTTGTGAGGGACAGTTAGTGACATATTTAACTTTTTAGGCAGTTCTTAATATATCATTATCATTCCCTACATACAGTTCAATTTAAAGAAAGAAAACAGCCATGCATCTCATAGGGTAATGTTTGAACTGGCTCTTACTAAAAATCCATTCTGTCATGAAGATTTGGGAAAATTGTAGGCCCAGCATCTTACTCTGGGAAACTCTAATATTATCTAGAGGGCTGATCTTTATATAATGAAGGGGAAGAGGGAAAGATGAGACAAGGAGAATTTGCTGGTGAAATTTTTATAACTTTAATATTTGACACAAGCATTCTTTTGAGGGAAGAACCTCTCTTCCTAGAGATGAATGCCTTAAACAGCTTTGGTAAAAGGTGAGACCTCCAGGGGGGCTAATTGATAGCATTATTGAGATAATGAGTCCCTGGGTGGTACAAATGGTTAATGCACTTGGCTGCTAACCTAAAGGTTGGAGGTTGATTCCAAACAGAGTTGCCTTGGAAGAAAGACCTTGTGATCTACTTCTGAAAAATTAGCCATTGAAAACCCTATGGAGCACAGTTCTACTCTGACACACAGTGGGTAGCCATGAGTTGGAGTCAACTTGAAGACAACTGCGGAGGGTTTTGTTTGTTTGTTTTGTTTCTTTTTAATTATTCGGATAATTGTATGTTTGACTCAATGAGTAGCCCAGCAGAGATAGGACTTCCGGGATGGCAACATAATTTGTAACTTGAATTAATTTGGCCAGTGCAGGAATTTGAAGCCTGAGGGGCACATAAATTTTTCCTTCTACCAACACATACTCTAGTGGAATTCAGAGAAAATTTAGAGAACTGTGGATTTTAAAGGCATGCATTGGGAGTGGGAAAGAATTCAAGGCAACCTTATCTAGAGTTCAAAGGTCAGAGAGTTATCAACTACTTTTCTCATTAAGTAAATACTCAGGATAGATAAATGGGGAAAAACAGTGCCTGGGTGGAAAAGAATAATAAATGCAAATGGCTTAGTCACTTAACTAATGATAAAAATAAGTATATAACAAAGAAAGTGAATGTTACTATTCTACTATTGGATGCTTTTTAACAGATTCCACGTTCTTATTTATCCCTCAGTACTCTTAAGACTGTAGCGTTCTTCTGCTATAAAATGAAAGGCATTTCCTTTACAAGCCAAGATGATTTCTTAAAGGGAGACAATTTTAAATTAAATGATTATCAGCCAAAATACGATTAATTCAATACTTTTCCTTTAATTTTAAAACATTTCTTGTCACACTCTATGAAACGTCTTAATACTCTTTGCTGTAGTCCCTGCATTTGACCTATATATCACTTTTATGATTTTCTCCAGTTCTTTTGAAATTCTTCTTACTGACCATGTAATGAATCATTTTTCCTGCACATATTGTTTCTTAAGAGAAGACAGGCAGTGATATTTGTGAGCACGTGATAAGTAATAGGCATTTTAATGGACTCTGTAAATAGGTTATTTTGTTTCATTAAACAATCCTATGAATGTAGTAAAAGGAGCCTTGGTGGTGCAATGGTTAAGTGCTCTGCTGCTAACTGAAAGGTTGGCGGTTCAAACCCACCAGCTGCTCCGCAGGAGTGAGAGAAGGATGTGGCAATCTGCTTCAATGAAGGTTTACAGCCTTGGAAACCCTATGGGGCAGTTCTACTCTGTCCTATAGTGTCCCTATGAGTCAGAATTGACTTGATGAAAGTGAGTTATACTAGACCTGCAGCACATGAACATGGGGGATAAATATATACATCCTAAATATGGATTTATCAATGTATAATATCCAGCTTAACAGAGTGTGTATGTTAAATATGTTCTATAATGTTTTTAATTGAAGAATAGAGTACGAAAGTTTATGTAAGATACATGTACTTCTTTATAGATGCTTACATTTCATTAAAAAAAATCACCGAAGATTTACTTTTCCAGTAAAAATGTTCTAGAATGAACAAGTCGGGAAAAAATGGTAGATGAAAAGTACAAGTAGTGATTCTCACGATCAATGACAGAAACATGGGATATGCTTTGGGTTGAAGGTGAGGAGCTTTAAACACAACATTAGAAAAGTTCATGGAAGAATAAAGCAGTATTCTGTTACTTTAAAATTCTATCATCTCAAAACTCTACTTTTCTGACCCAACATAATGAAATGTCTGTTATTTGAGGCTCATTCTAAGGATCCTGATTATAATGTGTTAGTTTAACCATTCTAAATTGTCCATCCCTGTCACATATGTCAGTGAACTAATTTGGCAGTAATTGACTACTTTTATAGATGAATGCTATTTCCTAGCTCCAGCTAAGTCAGAAATACAGGCATGCACATAATCCTTTGTGTGGCTCTTCCTCTCTTGGTCATAGCGGAAGAGAAAGGTAGGAAATTATTAATAGAAGAAATTTTATTGTACTATAATTCATAATTTATGTACTTTAATTCATATCGAGTCGACACTTGATCTTGGAAAATTACTCTGTCATAATCATTCCCTATTAATAAAATTTGGCATAGAGCATTTTTTTCTAAGAAACAAATATTTTTAAGGATTCATAGTTGGCTATGATAATACACTTAAAGATCTAGAGTAAGGCTAGGTGTCAAGAGTAAGAAGCTTATCTTTCATGCTCACTTGCTAATGGGTCAAGAGTAATAAGCTGGCTCATACTCAGTTGCTAATGGGTCTATATACTGAAGACTTTGAGGGCTGTCAAAATTAATTGAAGATTGTGTTAAATTTTAAGAAAATGATTCATATTTATTCTTATCATGATTTGCACACTGGGGAAGCGCTCTCCACTCAAAGTTGAGAATGCCCCCCAAAAGAGGGTTTTGCATGTTGTCGTTGTTAGGTGCCATTGAGTTGGTTACAACTCATAGCAACCTCATGCACAACAGAACAAAAACACTGCCTGGTCCTGAACCATCCTCACAATCATTGTTATGTTTGAGCCCATTGTTGCAGCTACTGTATCAATCCATCTTGCTTAGGGTCTTCCTCTTTTTTGCTGGGTTTTGCATAGGTTTTTATAATCAAAGTCAGTACAGATGTAGGGTATAAATAACTAGGTACAGAACAAGAAGTTACATATCTCTCTTGGGAGAGCAATTCGTGTTTGACCAACCATCCAAGACAAGGTTCTATGTGATTTTGTTATGGAAAATTTTTGTGTTTTTGAGTCATAAGGTTAGGGCAAGTCAGGGTAATGACATGTGGACTACTGCTCTCAGAGGTTCCAGCAAGTCTGAAATCTGCGGGAAATTTACTTTTCCTCGTAAATTCCCTTTTGATCAGGATTCCATTATAGAATCTTTGATCAAAAAGTTCAATATGTGTAATTGGGCACCATCTAGTTTTTCTGGTCTCATGATGTTTCATATGACTGTTTAGACATATTATCTAATTCTTTTGAATCAAGGTCTTCTCTATTTTTCTGTTGTTCCAGATGAATAGAGACCAATTGTTTCATCTTAGATGGCTGCTTGTAAGCTTTTAAGACCCCGGGGACTACACAATGAACTAGAAGGTAGAGCAAAAATACTAACAAAAATATCAAGCCAATTATCTGAAAAGCTCTACAAAACCAGGAACCTATCTTTCCAAACCCAAGAAAATAAACCGCATGAAGTTTCAGGTTTCACAAATGCAACATCAACAGTGGCTCTTTCATGAGCTTCAACTGCCACAACATCTTGGAAAACCTCATCTTGATTATTATTGATATCAACATAGCAATATTCTTTAATTAAGGCGCAGATGCCACCTTGAGAAGCTAACAAGTAATCTAAGGCAAGCCAATTTTGTAGTCATGGCTCTAGTTTCAGACAGTTCTACAGACATTGATCTTACAGCTAATCCTAGGTCTTTAATAAATTTTCCTAAGTCTAGGATTACCTTGTCCAATACCATTTGTAATCTAAGAATTTTTCTTCCAACACAAGCTAGTCCAATCCTTGTTATTCCAGGAACTATAGAAGCTATAGAACATCCAATTAAAGTTTCTTTGGTAAGAGGACCCTCTTTAGCTAACTATTTAATTTCTCTATTATTTTACCTCCAGTTTCCAATTCTGTTGTTGCTCTCATAATATGAATTTTCCCTTGTGGTAATTTAGCATGAAAGGGAACATGAGATACTGCATATGCAACATAACAGATACCCACCCAACTGGGGGGTAAGGCTTTATAAACCTCTTAACAACAGACAAAATAGTGGCCTTTAAGTTGCTAACCATGAATAAACACCAGGAGAAACTACATCAGATAACATAACCAGTGTATAAACTCCAAAAGGAGGGATGAATCCATCATAATGATTCTCTGGTCCTATCATCCTTGTACCATTGAACGAGCATCTTGTCCCATGCCTGTGTATTTGGGTTACATTAAAATCAGATATAGTATTTTTGAATGGAATTTTTCCTTTACATTCTACACCATATCATAACAGTAATAAGAATTTTCTCATAAATTGAACAAATGCTTTTCCCCATAAAGTATTAATCTGTTTGATTTCAGGGAAAACACCAGATTCCTTTTGTCTCCATAGCTATTTCATATTTCCAATCAGAAATTTTACTCATTATAGAGGAATCATCCTAAAGGGGATTTGGTGTTCACGCCTTAGATGAGCACTAAAGGATAATTCTTGCATAGTTAAAGGAACAACCATTAAATGTACTCCCACTTGAGGACTTAAGAGAATATGAGCACATATCCAACAATTAATTTCATTTACATCTTCAGCCATTTTTCTTGCTAATATTACAAAGGAATTATGAACACTAAGGATTTACAAACTGAAAAAATGAAAGAAAAGATAAAAAATTAAAAATCATTATTGTTTTGTAAATTTAACCTTTAAGTCTCCTATTATTTTACAGTTCCAAAGTTCAGCTGGAGCCCTCCTAAGCTGTCATATATGAATCCAAGGGTCAAGCCCTTGTAATTTTGCAGCAGTTTGTGTTGATAACTGTATTTGGTAAGGCCCTTTCCAGCAAGGCTTCAAGGCAGTTTTCCACTGAAACTGTTTCCAGTATGGCCAATATTCATTGTTCCAGTAGTGGTCATTTCATCGAAGACATCCTTAACCTGTTGAGAATATTTTCTTGCATAGTCCATTAGAGGTTTACAATATTGTAACGTATCAAAATTTCCAAGAGGAGAAGTGTTTAATGGAGAAATAGCGAAAGACACAGGACATCCAGTTATAATTTCATAGGAGGTTAATTTATGTTTTCCTATAGGGGTTGATCTCATAGCCATAAGGGCCAGATGCAAAGTTTTTGCTCAGAGAAGTCCTGGGGCTTCTGTCAATTTAGCTATTTTTACTTGTAATGTTCCATTAGCCCTTTCAACTTTCCCTGAAGATTAGGGATGATAGGGACAATGAAAATGCCAATTGGGTTTTTACATTTTAATTAACTGTTGAATAATTTTTTGAGTAAAATGAGTTCCTCTATCACTTGATATTTCTTTAGGGATTCCCCAAAGAGAAAAAATATTTTCTAAGACATTTTTCACCACTGTTAATTGCACCAGCTTTTTTTTACAGCAAAATGCTTTTTTTTTTTTTTTTTGAAGAACATGTAAATCATAACTGGGACATAATGATATCCCATAGAGGGAAGTAATTGTATAAAATCCACTTACCAATGCTCAAAACATCCTTATGGTGGAGGATGCTGCCCAGGATCTGTCCTGATAGATTTTCCTGGCTTATGGGTTAAACAAACACATTTATTATAGATTTTCTAAGATTCGAGGGAAAAATTACTCCACCAGTAATTTCTCATAATTTGCATCATTTTCTTAATTCCATGATGAGTCAGAGAATGCTAAGTTCTAATTAAAGGATCCTTTAAAGATTCAGGTAGAACTAATTTTTTGTTTGGTCCTTCTATCAATCTAGTGTTTTCATTAAGCTTACAACAACCACCTATCCAAGTTAGTTTTTCCTCTTCAGAGCCATCCTGTTGCTTTTGTTTTACATTTTCTGAAAGGTCTTCCGATTTAGAATTTTCTCTAAGTATCATAGGAAAATTTCTAGCAATCAGTGAGGTTGCCGCTAATTTTGCATAATAATCAACTAAAGCATTTCCTTGATATTCTGGCTCAATTTTTTTGTATGTGATGCAATTTTGATTATTGCTAATTTTTCAGGTAATTGGATAATGTCCCTTAAATCCTTAACTAAGGGGCCATTTTTTATTGGAGTTTCAGCTGAAGTCAAAAAACCTTTTTGCTTCCATAGCATGCCCAAATCATGAATTACTATCAATATAAATGCTTACAGTTTTTTTTTTATTATTTCACAAGCTTGTATTAACTTATATAATTCAGCTTGCCATGCAGAAGTAAACTGAGGTAAATGATCATTCTATTAATTCAAATTGATTGGTAACGGCATAGAAAGCTTGATATTTATCATTAGTATTCTTTGCATACGATCCATCAACAAAACCCACACAGCCAGGATTTTTTAATGAGATCTCCTTTAGATCTATTCTAGGAGTAGTTAACTGATCAATTAATTTTACACAATCATGTAGATCACCATCTTCAGGTAAGGGCAGCAGAGAAGCTGGATTTAATGAATTACATCATTTAATCTGGATATTGGAAGGAGTTAATAAAGATAATTCATACAAAGTAAGTCTTGCTGCTGACAAATGCTGAATCTAAGAATCTTTTAATAGTTCATCTACTGCATGAAGGACTTGTAAAATCAGTGGGTTTCTTGAGACTAAACTGGAGACAGCTTCTACAGTCAAAGCAGTTGCTACTACAGATAGCTGTTAGACAATCTAGATAAGCTTGAGCTACTGAATCTAATTTCCAACTATAATAAACAATAGGCCTCTGATTCCCTCTGTGTTCCTGAGCTAAAACTCCTAGACTTTATCTGCCTTTTTCATGTACAGAAAGGTAGAAAGATTATCTTAATTTGGAAGACTCAAGGCAGGTGCATTACTTAAGTGATTCTTTAGATCTATAGAGGATTGTTCAGATGTTTTATCCCAAGGCAAAGGTTCAGGAAAGGAGTTTTTAGTTGTATCATAAAGTGGAGAAGCTATCAAAGAAAAATTTTGTATCCAATTTTGTCAATACCCTGCTAACCCTAAAAATCCATGCAATTGTTTCTTAGCAGTGGGTTTAGGAAAATTTCTAATAGTGATCAATCATTCTGAAGAAAGTCTTATTCCATTTTTAGATAAACTGTGTCCTCAGTAGGCAAAATATTCCTGTATAAATTGAAATTTTTCCTTCAAAACCTTGTGCCCTTTTATTGTCAAGTGTTTCAATAAATAAATTGAATCCTTTAAGGTGCTTAATTCAGTGTTTGAACATAAAAGTAAATCATCCACATACTGAATTAAAGTTGAGCCTTCAGAAAAATCTAGATCACTAAGATCTTGATATATAGTTTAGAGAAATAAGTGGGTGTTTCAGTAAAACCCTGAGGCATGACAGTGCAAGTATCTTGTAAATTTTCCCAAGTAAATGCAAAAAGATATTGGCAAGCTTCATATAAAGGCATGCTAAAAAAAAAAAAAAAGAAGAAGAAGAAGAACATAAATCTATTAATGTAAACAAATTAGAATCTGGAAGAATTTTGGAAAGTAAAATATGGGTATTTGGAACTACCAGAAATCTAGGAATAACAAATTTATGGAAGGCTCTAAGATCTTATACAAATCTCCATCCTCTACCATTTGGTTTTCTTACTGACAGCACAGGAGTGTTGCAAGGACTAGTACAAGGTATAAATAATCCCTTAATAATAAAATTTCCACTATTGGTCTCAGACCTACACTAGCCTCTAGTCTGAGTGAATAATGAGGAATTCTAGACAAGGGTTTAGTAAGTAATTTCAACTTTAATTTGTTTTGCACTTCAAATGTGCCCTATATCTGTAGAATCTTTTTCCCATAAATTACTGTTAATTTTGATAAATACGATTTAATTTTATCATTTTTGATCAGAGAGTGAGATTCTATTCTACTCTGCATTAAGCAAAGTAATTCAGGTTCTAAATAATCAGGAATTTCAAACATCTCACCTTCAGGAGTGAATGTGATTTTACTTCTTTGATAAAAGTCTCCCTCAATTAAATTATTGTGATAGTTTCACAAAACAGAAAGGTGTGTTTTTTAGGAAAAGCTACCAATTTCATTGTTACTGGTTCAGAGTAAGGTTTTTTCTTTATTTGCAATTTCTACCACTGAAACTATTTTATTACTCCAGGGAGCAGATTGATGTAAAAAAGGTGAGATTTAATATTGAAATTAAACTAATGAAGAAGGACCTGTGGTCTACTTCTGAAAAAAAAAAAAAAAGCCAATGAAATCGTTATGAATAGCAGTGGAACGTTGTCTGATATAGTGCTGGAAGATGAGCCCCTCAAGTTGGAAGGTACTCATAGGAAACCAGAGAGGAGCTACCTCCTCAAAGTAGAATCAACCTTAATGATGTGGATCAAGGCAAGCTTTCCAGACTTTCATTTGCTGATGTGGAATGACTCAAAGTGAGAAGAAACAGCTGCAATTATCCCTTAATTATAGGAATGTGGAATGTATGAAGTATGAATTTAGGAAAATTAGAAGTAGTCAAAAATTAAATGGAACTCATAAACATTGATATCCTAGGCATTAGTGAGCTGAAATGGACCGGTATTTGCCATTTTGAATCAGACTATCAAATGGTCTACTATGCTAGGAATGACTAATTGAAGATGAATGGCTTTGCATTCATCATCAAAAGAACATTTCAAGATCTATCCTGAAGTACAATGCTCTCAGTGAGAGAATAATACCCATACGCCTACAAGGATGACCAGTTAATATGACTTATTTAAATTAACACAGCAACCACCAAGGCCAAAGATGAAGAAATTGAAGATTTTTACAAACTTCTACAGTCTGAAATTGGTCAAACATGCAATCAAGATGCATTGTTAATTACTGGTGATTGGAATACAAAAGTAGGGGATAAAAAAGAAGGATCAGTAGATGGAAAATATGGCCTCAGTGATAGAAATAATGCCGGAGACTGCATGATACAATTTTGCAAGACCAACAACTTATTCATTCGAAATTACCTTTTTTTAACAACATAAACAGCAACTGTACACGCGGACCTCACAAGATGGAATACACAGGAATCAAATTGACTACATCTGTGGAAAGAGATGATGGAGAAGCTCAACGTCATCAGTCAGAACAAGGCCAGGGGCAGACTGCATAACAGACCATCAATTGCTCCTATGCAAGGGTCAGTAAAAAAGAGGAAGACTCTCAATGAGATGGACTGAAATAATGGCTCAGGCATAACAAGGATTATGAGTGTGGTGCAGAACCTGGCAGTGTTTCATTCTGTTACACGTAGGATTGCTATGAGTGGAAACCAACTTGGCGGCACCTAACAACAACAACAATAATGTTGAAGTTGTTGTGCTCGTGTCTATCAAAGCTTCACAGGTTTCCACATTAATAGTTATTTGTGTTTCTGCTTTGGAGTGTAAAGGAATTAAGGAGTAAATGGTGCTATTTAGTTCCTTGAAGCAAACTCAGTCATGAGAGTCAGAAAAAATATCTTTCATGGGGGGTTCAGTTGGATTTTTTTAAGTTTGATTCAATTTTTGTTGGAATTTAGAATAATTCCTTTTCCAATGTCCTCACTGCTTGCACTGCAGATATTGGTTTTTCTTTACTGGATATTTTTGTGACTGAGACTTAGAAGGACAGGGCCTATCTCAAGAATATCTTTAGGTCCTTGCAGTTGTTGCAACTGAAATGTCATTGGTTTATTCGTCTTCTTTCTTTATCAGCTTCAAGTGTTTCCTCAAAATGCTCAGCCAATTTAAGAATTCCATCTAAAGGGCTGCTTCCCATTCTAATTTATGTTTTTTCACTAAGGTAGTTAGTTCAGCTCTTAGTCCATTCATAAACACGGTAGTTAATACCCTAGTCATTCCAGGGATGTTTTTGTTAGGTGCAGTGGAGTCGATTCTGACTCATTGCGACCCTATGTACAACAGAATGAAACAACAGAATGACCCTATGTACAACATGCCCGGTCCTGTGCCATCTTCATGATCATTGTTATGCTTGATCCCATTGTTGCAGCCACTGTGTCAATCCATCTCATTGAGGGTCTTCCTCTTTTTCACTGATCTTCTGCTCCACCAAGCATGATGTCCTTCTCCAGGGACTCCCTCCTGATAACATGTCCAAAGTATGTGAGAAGAAGTCTTGCCATCCTCACTTCTAAAGAGCATTCGGGCTGTACTTTTTCCAAGACAGATTCGTTCTTTCTCTTGGAAGTCCATAGTATATTCAATATTCTTCACCAACACCATAATCCAAACGAGTCAATTCTTTCTTTGTTCTTCCTCATTCATTGCCCAACTTTCACATGCATATGAGGCGATTGAAAACACCATGGCTTGGGTCAGGCGCACTTTATTCTGTAAAGTGGTGTCTTTACTTTTTAACACTTTAAAGAGGTCTTTTGCAGCAGATTTGCCCGATGCAGTGCATCATTTGATTTTTGACTGCTGCTTCCATGAGTGTTGATTGTGGATCTAAGTAAAATGAAATCCTTGACAACTTCAATCTTTTCTCCATTTATCATGAGGTTGCTTATTGGTCCAGGTGTGAGGATTTTTATTTTCTTTATGTTGAGGTATTACCCATATTGAAGGCTGTAGTCTTTGATCTTCATCAATAAGTGCTTCAAGTCCTCTTCACTTTTCTAAACCAGAATGTTTTTCTAATAACACACTTAGGCATTCTTTAGAGTCCCATACTGTCTCATCCTTCTTTTGTTTATAAGCTTGAATGAGAGACTACTCAGTTTTTTTTGTGGAAAGACTTGGGGAATATCATCTAACAAATTTTAAGCAATTTGATGAACACTTTTAGATGCATTCCTATTGAATGAGGCGGTAGGATCTTTAATATCATCTTCAGCTGTTTTCCATTTTGCTTTTACTATCCATTTTCTTGCTTCCCCTAGATCAAAAAGCATGTATATAAATTGGTATAAACCAGGGAGCTTCAGGTCATATGTTCCAATTAAAATTGTAAATTCTTCATAAAACTTTTGTGGGTCATCACGGGGATGAGGAAATTCTTTTATGATAGCTCTTAACTCAGCTTTGGTCCAGGCAGCATGAACAACTTGAGCGGACATTCCTGCTGTTTCATTAGGTCTCACCTTAAAAGGCATTTGTAGTATAATTTCTTCCTTGCAGAAAGGGAGTTCAGATAAATAACAGAGCAACTAGATAGCGAAGGGTAAAGAGAAGTAGCTGTAGTCAGTGGAGGAGCATAATCAGTTAAGGGTTCAGAAAGAGATTTCCCCTTTTCCAGCATTTTAAGTTTCTCATTAGCTTTCTGCAAAAAGTGTTTGAGAGATGCAATTTTACTCTTATTTTTTCTTTCTTGAGTTCCAGCATACCAAACAAAATATGTATTCCATTGGTTTTGGTTAATTTTAGGTAAATTTCCACTTTTCTTCTTAAATAAATTATTTTTTCCAAACAGAAAATTCCACATTAAGGACACCGAAAATCCAAATTATCATTAGTATAATCAGTCTATTTTTCTAAAAATGAGCAACTTTGTGGCCCATAGTTCTTGTTCATATACCCAGCCAGTGTCCCAGAAGTGGAGACTCCAACCCCAACATTTTTAGATTTTAAGGATCCCATTTCTCCTTTGGTTGAATGCTCTGGCTCTCAGAGCTAAAATGCCTACAGCAGAAAAGCTCTGAGAGTCCTCCAAATCAACCAAGTGAAACCTAATTTCACTTTGTGCCTTGCTGGCTTCCTAGAGATCCAGTCTCCCTTATAATTTCAATCAGTTTTGAAGAGCATCAACACAAAGGCATAGAGCTCAGAATTTGAAAGGACTTACCAGTGACCCCAGAGTTTGGAAAGAATCAGTTGAGCAGAAAAATGGTCTGCGGGTACCATGCACCTGTTTCTGCTGGACAGTCTGGGGTTTGAGGAAAGATACCTTTGAATCCCATTTCTGACACCAAGTTTCTGTCAAAATTAATAGAAGATTGATTTAAATTTTAAGAAAATAATTGAAGCTTATTCTTGTCACAGTTTGCAAACCTGGGAAGCACTCTCCTCAGTTTACTCTTACAGGGCCAATGGCACTTTCAAGATGCCTGGGTGTGAATCGACAGAATCAAAGAGGAAGAGTGGTAGCTGGGGGTAGATGTGGCATTTTTGTAGAGATAATTTTTGAGCTTTTATTATTGTTATTTTAAGATGGCTGTTGACCTAGAGAATACAAAGAAGGTACTTGGTGCAGACACTCATCCCTGCCTTATAAGCAGTTTCCATTCAGAATTAGACATTCTTAGAGTCCCACTCCATTTCTAGAGAACTCTCTGAGATTACCACTCACATTTTGATAGCATCAGTGGTCTCGTTATTCCTTGTTAGGGTTTTCAGGCCCCACCATGGGAGACAGCTTTTCCTGTCTATTACACTGAACTCATACTCAAGTTCCCTCCCCTAGGACAGAGCATCTCACCTTTGAGCTTTACACAGTTTTGAAGCTAGGTCCTATTTGGGTAGCATCTTTTTGATCAGAAAGGAGTTTAGATGTGATTTCTAAAACCTACTTATAGTCTGCTCTAACAAGAGCTTGTTTTAACTAG
>NW_004443938.1:18643743-18679024 GCF_000243295.1 Trichechus manatus latirostris | reverse complement strand
AGGGATCCATATATATATATATATGTATGTATGTATATGTACTATATATATGTGTGTGTGTGTGTATATATATATATATAAATAATTTCAACAAACTAAAAATTGTTCCCTTATCTAAGTAATACAATACATGAATCAAAGGTACTGGCTTTGGAGATGCCCAATACGTCCATATTCAAAAGAATTCTCAGGTTAAGGGGCATTTTGTTTTCAGATGATTTAGAAACGACAGCATATCTTTTGTTTGTGTGCCTTCTGTTCCGGAGGTTTTAAAAAGGATAGACATTTATATTTGTCATTCACTCTGGGCTTACAGGGTTTTAGAAGCTTTCTTTCCTGTGTGGCATTCCTCAACCCTGACACAAAGTTAACCTGCCCCTCCTCCACCTACACCACCACTCAAGGTCATATGCTTTGATCTGGAAATCTTAGAGTCAAAAACTGAAACAGGATGCAAGCAAACTGTGATGTGCATCACTTGTCTGCCACAGTGACTTGGCAAATTTACATTTTAAAAAATGTGGTTTAAAGAAAAATTTAAAATTAAATAATACACAATATATTTTTTCTTAAGAATCCACAGATAGGAAATATGAAATAAATTAATGAGAAAAATGTGATAATCTTTATGAAGGATTTACCTTTATCCACTCAGCCAGGAACGTGCTCCCCAGGTTCAGGAACCATACATTTGATCTTATTACTTCTTGTAATGTTCAGCAAAGGAGAGCATTTTTCCCAGAAGGTGCCACCTGTGAGGTTTACATTTAATGGGAGAGCTGGCATGTTGGTAGCCTGTACCACTTACCCTGTGTCCAAATGATGCCGTTGGCCCTCGCCCATGAAGATGCTCTCCTTTGGATTACTGAATGTGGAATCCACATCTCTAATCCTCAGAGAAAGCTGAATTATCCACCTCTATCTCCACCACATTTGTAGCCTGTGTTCCTTCCCACTTGCAGAATTTGAGCCAGGAAAGGACCAAACTGTCATACAATCTTCTGAGAAAATTGACAATATGTTTTATTTGATGTTATACATTATATCATATGCATTCCTATGCAGAATGTCTCTCTTGCCAGGTAAAGGCCCCAAAGGATTTCTGAGATTTCTGTAATATGAAATCTCAAAAATATGCAATAATCTGTATCTTGCCTCTGTCTTCTATGTCTCTGCCTTTTTGTTTCTTCAGTGAAGTTCTCTTCCTAGAGATTGATGTGTTCACTCTCTTAGTCATATAACTGCTGCAGCCTTCATTCTTCGTCTTTTTTCTGAACACTTGTAGTGTATTAAATCTCTTTATGATTTAATATTATCATGTTTTCTATTGAACACTGTGGTTTTACATGTTTTGAATTTAAGCCTTGCAGACATTTTTGGTGTGTTTTCTGAAATAGACACTCGGAGAGATTTGTGCAAATCATGCTTTTCAATCATTTCTTAACTCCTTTGCCATGGTCCTCAGTGGTTATTAATACCTTCACAATCATTCTCAAGTCAACTGGCCCACCTCTGCCTTTGTTTTTCTGGGAAGACAACATTGTCTTGTATTTCACAAGGAAATGTTAACTTCCAGATCTTCCCACTGAGCATATCTAAAGTCAGAATAACCATTCTAAGAAGAGATGTTCCTCTTCCTTTTCAAATTTAAGTCTCTTTATGTGTGTGCTGTGGAGCCCTGGTGGCTCTACAGTTACATGTTCAGCAACCTCAGTAACCAAAATGTTGGTGGTTTGAACCTACCAGCAGCTCCATATGAGAAAAGACCTGGTGATCTGCTCCTGTAAAATTCCAGCCTAGGAAACCCTGCAAAGCAAAGTAATATCTTCATTTCCTGACTTTTCCAATCACTCTTCTACTCGCTTCAAGTTGGCTATCTTCATAGCTTCACAATGACATTTCTACTGAGTTGGTTCTGACTCATAGCGACCCTACATACAACAGAATGTAACACTGCCAGGTTTTGGGCCATCCTCACAGTCGTTGCTATGTTTGAGCCCATTGCTGTAGCCGCTGTGTCAATCCATCTCATTGAGGGTCTTCCTCTTTTTCGCTAACCCTCTATTATAAGCTCACAAATGACCAAATGATGTTCAAATCCAATGGATGCTTTTCAATCAATCCTCTTTCTGTTTTGCAAACTGGAATTCTTTTCCTTTGGTTTTTATTTTCATGATCTCTCTCTCTGTCTGAAAACTTTTCCTTTGTTGGCTTCTCATTCTATATTCACCCCTTAAATTTTGTATCCTTTACGGTTCTATTCTGTGTTTTCCTATTTTAATTCTGTGTACTCTCCCTGGTTGATGTCGTCAATGCCTATATTGTAAACTAGCATTTATCAAACCAATGACTCATAAACTTAATTCTCTGGTCTAGACTTCTCTATCGAGCTTCAGATCCATGTATTTAAGATCCTGCTGGGCATTTCACCTGGATGTCCTATAATCACTCCCAAACCAACAGTATACCCTAAGATGATTTTTATTAAGTACCCAAGAAAAAAAAAAGAAGAGAAGTTGCATTACTATGAATGAATCAAAATGCTGAATATTTGGGGTTCTAGGTAAAGTCATGCTTTGATATGCTTGACTTTTTAAGGTGAAACCATGTAATGTGACTCATGCCTATATATTACAGAGATAGCATCTAGGGCAATCTATTTCGAATTGTCTGAACGCTTAAAACGTTTTCGAAAGAGCTCAGATAAGAAACATTGCCATTAATTGGCAAGAGCTAGATGCTATCCAGGCATAGACACTAAGCAGACCCCTCAGCAAAGAGATGGTGATGACCAGCCTTGTCATGACATTATTCCCAATAGTTCATTCAAATCAAGTCTAGGTTCATTATCTTTCCTTGTTGCTGTTTAATTGCCGCAACTTGTTAATTGCAGTTATCTGTAAAGTAACACCTCATAAAAACAAGTTCCACCCAATTCCATAAACGCCTTTCGAAATGAAACGGGGCTTTTATATTAGGTTCACTTTAAAAACAAATATTCATACTAGACTCTTGTTTACAACTTGGGTTGCACAATAATTTTACAAATGGATTTTCAAGTAAAATAAATGTCCTCACCAACACAGAATAAAACCGATATTTTAAAATCATATTATTTTTGTAAAAATTCTTACATAATCCAGAATTTTTCAAAAGAATAATAAAAAATGTATCAGAAAGTAGTTGTACTTCAAAGACTGAAATACTGATACCAGAATGGAAAGATTGACTGAATAAAATTCAGAAAGAAAACCATAAATATTAAATACATACATAAAAATTAAGCATATAATGAAAGTGGTATTTCAAGTCATTAGATAAATTCATGTTACAAAAACAATTCCTTTTCGATCCTTACCTCATGCCATACAGGAAAAAAAATTGCCAAGATTAAAGCACTAATGTAAAAACAAACACACACAAAGCAAGGGAATTCAATTCACACAAATTTCAATTCACAAACATAATAAAACACAACCTGTAGTTATTATCCATTTAACTAAGAGTTTGATTAAAACTCTTGCCCATTTGTCTTGAACTAAAAACTCCCAGTATTTAATTGGATTAGTTAATCATTATCATTCCTGTTGAGTAAGGCTCTCACATTATGTTATCTCAGAGACTACTGTCTAGCTAATAATTTGAACTTGGATTTCATATGTCCCATGGAAAATCAGCATTGGGGCTATGGTGGCAAAACTAAGACTTTTATTAACTCTTGGTAAATAAATACATTTTGTACTGAAAAGCTCAAACTTCGAATGCCTGTCATGGTCAATGTTCCCTTCTAAGGGATTTAAATCTACATTTCTCTTCCATATAAAATATCATTTTAGAATGACTTGATCCTGCCACCAAAGATATACACAGAAAATGTAAGCAAAAAGAAAGTGGTAGTCAGTATTTTAATATTAAGATGAATAAAGATTTTTTAAGCAAAAATCGTGAAGACAGACCAGCAACTTTCAGAGATTTAGAGTACAAATCATCATGCTACTGATCAAAAAAAAAAAAAAAAAGGGAAAAAAATTGGAAGAAGTCTCATGAACATAAAATAAAACAGTATGAAGAGGCAATAGCTTCAAAGCTAAGATAATAAAAAGAATCATAAAAATATTTTGAATAATTCTATGGAAATAAATTTTAAAACCTGGATCAAATGGAAAATATAATTTTCCTAATTGAAGCCTAAAAGAGAAAGGAAAATCAAGCACACTAATTCTATAAAGTTGATAAAATTATCAGAAAGCAAATCTTCCCTAAACCATTCTCCAAACAGCACCAGAATGAGAAAATTTCTCAAGGAAATTCTGCAGAACTTTTTTAAAAAAGATAACTCCAATGCTATTTAAACTGTTACAGAAGCATGGAAGTAAAAGGAAAACTTGCAAATTTTTCCTTATTATGCAAATATATTGTGAACCCAAAATCTGACACAGAGTGTACAAAAGAAGAAAACTGTGAACTGGCAAACCAAATCCAGACACACATTTCAAGAATAACATAACTTGATCAAGTGGGGTTTGGTATAGGAAATGCAAGACTTGTTGAATATTCATAAATTTCTTAATATAATTCATCATATAAATAAATCCACACAGAAAAATTATGGGGTAATGTCCATAGGTAGTAAAAAAAAGCTTTCGGCAAAATTCAATGTACCTTCTTAATTTAAAAGAACTCATTAAGGATTCTCCCTTAATAATATAAAACATATGCTTTTTTTTTTTTAACCTAAAAGCCAGAATAATTTTTAATGGCAAAACATTAGACACCACCTCACTCAAGTCAAGAACAAGATAAAAATGTTTTGTTTGAGTATAATAATTGAGGTAATATGCATCTAGAATAGAAATAAATAGAAGAAATTAAAATTAGGAAATACTACTATTTTTCAGATGCATGAGTTTCTACTGGAAAACCCCCAAAAATCATCTAAAATACTGATTAAAAATGATAGGAGAATTGAATATGATAGTAGAAGAGATAATTTATATATAGAAATTAATAGCTTTCACACATATACTACAATGAGTTAGAAGATATAATGGGAGAAAATATCTCATTTTTGATAGTAACAAAAACAAGTTAAAAAATATTAAAGCCTATCTTTGCTCTAAAATTTTGTTTAATGAATTTCAGCTGTCCATAAAATTATTAGTGGAATTTAGTCCACCTCAGTGCATCCAACTAATTATTTACATAATAATACCAGCTACAAATCTTACCCTAATTTGGAGAGACAAGCCATGGACATATTTACGTGACTAATGAGATTGCTACCAGAAAGAGCAATTTGATAGTCCAAGACCTCGTATCTGGAAAGCATAGCAAGTTCAGCCCTGATAAGGGCAGATTTCCAACCAAGGAGGAGTACAATATTTTATATCCAAAATAAGGGGCTATGCTATAGATGATACTTGAGGCAAGCCATTTGGCCCTCTTCCATTCTGTATAGTCTGTCCATTTGTTAAATGTCCTCAGTTTGTGAGTAGTGTGGGTACAAGGGGCCTGATGGATACATGAGGGCAGGATACAATATAATACCCCTCTGGAGAGATGAACAAGGATATTGCCAAGACGGGTAATGATTAAAGTAGGACTCCAGGTCAAGAAGGTGGGAATAAAAAGGGGGCCATGTACATAATTTTTTTTAATGATCAGGTCAGGTGAGTTCTCTATTATTAATGAAGATCTAGCTCTCAAAAGATCCCATGAAAAAAGCCACCAGATAAACAATGCTGATGTTGTTAGTTGCCAGAGAGGCGGTTTTGACTCATGATAGGTTTTTGAACCACCAGTCTTTAGGTTAGCAGTGAAGCAAAAACTATTTGTGCAACCTAGGGACTTTAATTAGGCCCATGCTAAGCTTGTACTTAGACCAAGAGATAGTAGTTTGAACAGAGCAAAGGGATACTTGTGTGGTTTAAAATCAGGAAAGGTGTGTGTCAGAGTTCTATCCTTTCACTATACTAATTCAATTTGTACGCTGAGCAAATAATTTGAGAAGCTGGACTATGTGAAGAAGA
Source organism: Trichechus manatus latirostris (assembly GCF_000243295.1). Classification (NCBI taxonomy): domain Eukaryota; kingdom Metazoa; phylum Chordata; class Mammalia; order Sirenia; family Trichechidae; genus Trichechus; species Trichechus manatus. Next base: position 18,672,995 of record NW_004443938.1, on the reverse strand, counting down.
GTGTGGCTTCAGGATTGGGGGAAAACTATTAACAACCTGCAATAAGCAGAGGACACACCCTTGCTTGCTGAAAGTGAAGAGGACTTGAAGCACTTACTGATGAAGATTAAACACTACAGCCTTCTGTATAGATTACACCTCAACATCAAGAAAACAAAAATCCTCACAACTGGACCAATAAGCAACATCTTAACAAATGAAGAAAATATAAAAATTGTCAAGGATTTCATTTTACTTGGGTCCACAATCAGCCCCTTTGGAAGCAGCAGTCAAGAAATCAATTGCACTGGGCGAAGCTGCTGCAAAAGATCTTTTTAAATTGTTGAAAAGCGAAGATGTCACTTTGAGGACTAAGATGAGCCTGACCCAAGCCATGATATTTTCAATTGCCTCATATGCATGGGAAAGCTGGACAATGAATAAAGAAGACCGAGAAGAACTGATGCATTTGAACTATGGTGTTGGCGAAGAATATTGAATATACCACAGATTTCCAGAAGAACGAACAAGTCTGTCTTGGAGGAAGTATAGCCAGAGGGCTCCTTAGAAGCGAGGATCCTGTGACTTCGTCTCACATACTTTGGACATGTTATCAGGAGGGATGATTCCCTGGAGAAGGACATCATGCTTGGTAGAGTAGAAGATCAGTGAAAAAGAGGAAGACCCTCAACGAGATGGATTGACACAGTGGCTGCAACAATGGGCTCTAGCATAACAATGATCATGAGGATGGTGCAGGACCAGGCAGTGTTTCGTTCTGTTGTATGACTGGACAACTGGATGACACCTGACAACAACAACAATATATGTATACGTGTAAAATAAAATGTAAAATCAAATACAAAAAACTCTCCAATCCAAAATGATATCCATCCCCTCAATTTGGAAATCCTAAAATAAAAATTGATTGTGAGAGTGGCACAAGACGGGGCAGTGTTTTATCCTGTTGTACATAGCGTCGCTATGAGTCGGAACTGACTCGATGGCACCTAACAACAACAACAACACAAAAATAAAAATAGAAACGTAATAATGTGATATTATGGATAATTGCTTTAGTTAAAAAAACTCTTAATATCATTGTTAAATTATATTAAAATATGATTTAAAAATTTAAAATTTTCCCAAGTTTATAATAAGATGCAGTGTATGTTATCACTTCTAACAGAGTAATTTAACTAAGGACATAAACTTGGACTTCTTGATCACTATTAAAATCATACAAAGAATTATAAACCCACTCTCTTATTATTATATCTTTACATTGGAAGATTAGAAGATATTTGGTGAGTCTATACAACTTGTATGTCAAGTAAGGATATTTTTGCAATGGGGTAAATAGATCTCTTAAAGTTGGAAGGACTTCTAACTAAATATATACTGTGTGCAGGTTATTGAAGTAAAAACAAAAGGTCTGTGTGTGACATTTACAGACACTAAAAATGATACTTAAATACAAACAAGATTTTCCCATTGGAGAATGTGTGTTTGCCACTAAGATAAGAACATTGCTTTCAGAATTTCTTTCTGTACTCTCTAGGCAAACCTTTATGATTAGTTAGCATTCTCCAAAATAGGATATTTTACTGAACTGGAAAATAGCCTAAGATGGTAAAATCAACTTGCCCACGATATCAGAAATCATGGAGAGATTTAACATTTAGAAAATATGAGCATATTTATAGATACTGAAGAAGGCTTTAAATGATATTGATACTTACTCTTTCATTTTATTCATGATCTTAATTTTTAAAAATCAATCTTGCCTCCCCCTCCACCTTTCCCAGGAACCCTCCATTACAACCAGATCGCCCTACTCTCTGTGACCCAAACAAACCATCAAATCCAGCATCAACACCCCTGTTCACATTGTACCTTCCATCTTGAATCCCCTCTACCATTTCTCTAACCATCTAAATCGCAATGGTTCTACAAAGCCCAAACTAAACCAGTGTTCATTCTTCTCTTATCTGCTATCATCCTTATTTAACGAACATCTCATTTAATACATACACTGCTCTGTGCTATTAGTTACCTTTTGATGTTCTCATAGCTTTTCTCTAAGTCTTCCAAGGGTAGGAATCAGATCTTCCCATTCTTTGTGTCTCCAAAGCACCAATAACTGTACTATAAGGTAGTATCATACTAATACTGGATGAATGATTTAGGAGAACATTTAATTTACTGTTGAAGCCATGTATGAGAAACAACCATAAGGGGAGTTTTTTGGGCAAATTTTAATATAGTAAACCTATAAACAGAGGCTTTGAAGTTTTTACAGCTTAAAGTAAGGTCCAATGTGAAGGACTAGTTACTTAAATTCAGAAATCCTAGATTGACTGAGTTTCACTTCTTTTAGAAGGGCTTTCCCTGCTAATCGTTTTTAGTTTGAAATTTATACTTAAATATACCTTGTACTGAGTCAAAACTGTGGAATATGCTTCAAGATTTTACTTGTTGAAAAATACTTTGTTGACTTTCTTTTGAAAGAATCACCTATGAATAAGGAGTAGTTCTCAGCCTTCACTTTTTGTGTTGAACAAATGGAACTCTTTGTTATCTTGTGCGCATTCAGTTGGCTTTTATGCTCACTTGGATTTCTCCTTTCTGATTTCAGTGGTGTTAATCAAAAGCATTGTGCCAGATGGCTGTATATTCTCTTGGCTAAGCAGAAAGGATGCTGGACTTACACAATTGTGTGCCTGTGATCACATATATCCTTAAATAAATATGAGGAGCATGGTTTTGTAAAGAGGCTTTGAATTTCCTGATTTCAAGTCTTGCTTCTAATTATTAAGGCAATTGGAATTCTCTTTCTGGTCATCTTAGAGACTGTTATAACCTGTTTCTATTTACTTTCTTTTCAAACTTAACTTGAAGTTTTTATCCTCTATCTTTGAAAGGAGACAAACATCTCTATTATCAAAATCTGTCTCCACACAGCATGGTGGGATGACCATTTTTCTTCCTGGGAGTATTGCATTGTCATTTGATCTGCCCAAGATCTGGGATGTGGTATTTGTAATCTGAACTTCCAGGATCCAGCAAATACAATTAAATAATGCTGATGAAACCAGTCACAAAGATCTGGGCTGTGACATTTACTTCATCATTTAATTATATAGAGAAAATAACATTAATAGAATAAGGTAGGGATTTATTCATACAGACACGCAACTATGGAAAAAAAATCTTCACATTCCCCTGCACGTCCCATCTCTGTTCTTGCTTCTGTTTTTCTTTTGGTCATCTCTCTATCCCTAACTTGAAAATGTCTTCCTATATTCTGTCAACTATCCAAATGTATCCATCTTGCAAAATCCTACTTATTAATATAATTATTCTTTTTCTGAACTGAGTAACCCACGAGGGAGTGTGTAATTGTTCACTACCTTTTTTTTTTCCTCTAGTAGTTTTATACTCATGTCTTCTACTTCCCGATAGTTGCCAAGCTTCTGAAGAGGAAGGAACATGAAAGTAGAGTCCACTATCATTAAAGATGTAAAAAATCTGGTGATATTCAGACAGGATATGAGTATCTCTTTATTTTACATATGGAAAAACTGAGGTGCAGAAAACTTAAATTCATTCTTTCGTGTATTCAGTAAATGCTTGAGTATTCACACTGTGCCTGGACTGTGCTACATGATGGGGATACAATGCAGAGTAAAAACTAACAGGGTTCTTGTTCTCATGGAGTTCAGGAGGGTGGGTGATTCAGGTATTAATTACATGATCACTTAAAATGTGAAATTGAGAACTGTGGCAAAAGTTTTAAGGAGAGGGCTATGATGATATAAAAGGGTATAACAGGAGAAATGACCATTCCCTAAGGTCTACCATCAGTGTGAACAAAGTTTAAATTAGAACTCAGATCTAATTCACAGAATAATCTCTTATACTGTTCACCACGTAGAGTGAATGAGATAAATTCTTCCTAATCACTTGTCTACCATTCATGTTATCTATCACTGAACCTTGCAGTGATATACAAACTTGAAGACCATTTGTCACTTCAGCCATGATTTCATATGACTGCTTTTCTGCTCTCTTAGAATCCAGCTCTGAGAAAAACATGTAGAAGTTATTATTTACATTGAATTTTTCCATCAGGACACAGATCAACCAAACAGAAGCATTGATTCTGTGTTCTGTGACTAAGTTCTCAGCCATGGGACTTAAGAGTCAGCCAAAGTATGTTCAACCATCACATGGTGCTTGAAATTCCAACTCAATATCACAGCTACTATCTAGTATATGGAGTCCCTGGGTGATGCAAATGGTTGAGGTGCTCAGTTGCTAACTGAAAGGCTGGAGTTTGAATGAACTCAGAGGCGCCTCAGAAAAAGACCTTGGCTATCTACTCAGAAAAATCAACCACTGAAAACTCTATGGAGTATACTTCTACTCTGCACACATGGGGTCACTATGAGTCAGGGTCATCATGAGTTGAGGTTGACTCTATAGCAAATGCTTAGAATCTAGTATGTACTGGATATCTCTAGTGTTGAGAAGCAGAGTCTTCTAAAGGCAGCATATTCCATATTTTGGGAATCCTTTTAGAGTATCAAAGATGTTTGTTTGACAATGACTTAAGGTATGGCTACCTCTCGAGAGTTGTTGTTGTCTGCCCTCAAATGGGTTCCGACTCATAGGACCCTATAGGATAGAGTAGAACTGCTCAGTAGGGTTTCCTAGGCTGTAATCTTTATGGGAGCAGATGGCCAGGTCTTCTCTCCCAAGGAGCAGCTGGTGGGTTAGAACCACTGACCTTTCATTTGGCAGCTGAGCACTTAACCATTGCACCACCAGGGCTTCTTTCCCTAGAGTTAGATCTCAGTATTCACAGCATACTTCTAGTCCACCAAGATATAGAACACCACAAGTGAAAAGTGATACAAAAGGTATATACACATACATATATATCCTTGGTGGAGACAGGCTATTTTGGGTTTCTGACCTTAATCTTGAAAGTGATGGACTTCTTGACATTGCCAATTCACAGAAGAAAAAAAAAAACAAAAAACAAAAAACTCCAAAGCCTACTACACGTATTAAAATGTCTGTTTAAAAATATTTAGAAACAGCTACCAAGCACCTATAAGCATATGTGCATATCCAAGCAGTTCTCTTTGGTCTCAAAAATATTCAAGTGGAAAGCTACTGTTCTGTTTCGTAAGTAACAGCAATTTGCGACAATCATAGGATATGCTGGGCATCATCCACTGCATTGTTATCTGCTGCAGCACAATTTAATTAGCAAGGCTTAGTTTGATTACCGGCCAGGGCATGCTACCTCAACTGCTCTGTTCCAGTTTGAGAACTAAATTTTATCTTATTATGTTAACATCTTCGAGAAGATACCTAAAAATTCTCAAGTGTTGTGTTTGTCATCTTATGCTCCCCCATCAACAAAGTTATCTTAAAATGCTTGACGTCAGCTTAAAATATTCTCAAGTGAGTTAAATATTTATTTCTGGATATAAGAATACTTGGTGTCATTTTAGATATGATTTCCTAATGTATGCTGCTCTTCAAATCAGGTAAACTGAAGGAGATCTGTTGGTCACTGCCATTTTAAGATATTTTCTAGGATTCTTACTCTCTGTCTATATGTATGTATGCATGTGTACTGTTTTAGAATGTGTTTTTCTTACTAGGAGGAAGTGAGGCCCAGAAACTAAAACTATCAAGTGAGATGGAGTAGATGTTAAAGGCAGTTCCAGCTTCAGATAATGAAAGGACATCTAGGATGGCAGGAAGAGAACATAATACATGGAAAGCTAGATGAAAAATAGTAAGAGGTTATCCAGACAAAGGGTCAGAGCCGAGGAAGTCCAGGCAAAGACTAACAGGGGATCTCCTGAAGCAATAAGGGAGGAAGGCAGATGGTCGCATCAGCATGGACCAGTCAGTAGCTTTTGTTTGCACTTCAAATGCTAGAAACAACAAACAGCAGGACGTTGGCCTTTTCTGTTTGGCTCTTGTTGGAGACATTTTCCATTTGCAGAAACTGTCAAATGCTGATTCTTTTCCTTAGCATTTTGGGCACTCTCACATTTATTAATAATAATAACAAGAATTGTATCACCAGACCTAACAAAAAATACGGACTCAAAAAGAATATACAGGAAGTAGCTGAAGAAAATATGAGAATACCATTTAACATGTGATGTGGTATTTAATTTTTTCTAACATTACACAAACGAAATATTTTCCTTGTAAATATACTTCATATCAATATTGGCATAATTTATATTGTTGATTGACTTGTCTTTTTGTATAACTTAGAAAGTGCTAAGGTACTATCTCAAGTAGACTGTAAACTCTTGGAGAGGAAGTTATATGCCTTATCTTACATACCTTTGTGTCCTCTATGTTGCCTAGCATTGAATGAATTATATAGCATCTTCCCATTAAATATTTGTTAAATTTAATATTTATTGTGTTTACTATAAACTGAAATCACTAATAATGTGTTAAGTGCAGTATGAAAGCATTAAAGGAAGCAAAAAAGCAAAATTCACGTGCTACTAATTCTTGTTTTACATACATGCACTTGGTTTGCTAATGGGATAACTCAATGAGGTAAAAATATGAATATTTTTATTTTTCTGTAATCATCACCTTTAACCAAATTCTACCTAACATCCGTTTGTCATCACATAACCATCTTTGGTTGGTGGTTCAAATCCATCTAGAGGTCTTCTTAGCTCAAGTATATACATGAGACCAAATGGGCAGCTTCTATCCGGAGGTGAGATGAGAAGGCAGAGGGTTAGGAGCTGTATCAATGGACACAGAAAATCAATGGTAGAAGGGAGAAGTGTGCTGTCACAGTATAGGGAGAGCAATTAGGGTCACATAACAACATATGTATAAATTTTTGTATGAGAAACTAACTTGAATTGTAAACTTTAACTTAAACTACAACAGTAAAAAAAAAAAAAAAAAAGGCAAATCCATTCAGAGGTGTCTCAGAAGAAAGGCCTGGCAAACTACTTCTGAAAGATCACAGCCATTGAAAATCCTATGGAGCACAGTTCTATTCTCACCATGAGTCAGAATTGACTGGAAGGCAACTATTTTTTTTAATGACATCTTTAAAGCTTCATCTCTAAACTTTATTTAGAGTTATCTTCTTCTCCTATCAAGGAGGAAACTAAATTGAGGAAGGTATAAGGTCTGATGATCCTCTCCTCTTATACCAGGATCTTGGAGTGTACAGCGTGGGGAGGGGACAGGTACATGGACTTTTCTCTTAGCTACTGTTATGGATTGAATTGTGTTCCCCAAAAATGTGTGCCAACATGGCTAGGCCATGATTCCCAGTATTGTGTGGTTGTCCACCATTTTGTGATATGATGGGATTATCCTGTGTGGTAAATCCTAACCTCTTGATGTTAATGAGGCAGTATTAGAGGCAGTTATGTTAATGAGGCAGAACTCAATCTACAGAGTTAAGTTGTATCTTGAATCAATCTCTTTTGAGATATAAAAGAGAGAATCTAGCAGAGAGGAGAGGGACCCCCACCAAGAAAGAATGCTAGGAGCAGAGCACGTCCTTTGGACTCAGGCTTCCTGTGTTGAGAAGCTCCTAGACCAGGGGAAGATTGATGACAAGAACCTTCCCCCAGAGACCTCAGAGAGAGAAAGCCTTCCTCTGGAGCTGGAGCCCTGAATCTGAATTCTAGCCTCCTAGACTGTGAGAGAATAAATTTCTGTTTGTTAAAGTCATCCACTTGTGGTATTTCTATTATAGTAGCACTAGATAACTAAGACAGTGACACGTTTTCTCCTCCTTTCTTTTCTGGATTTAGCTTTTTGGGGAATGTGGTGGGGAGGAGAAAGGAGAAATTGAAGAATCTTCCAGTTTGACTGGCCTGGACAAACGTTGGTGGTGATAAGGCAACCTTGGCCTCACTCTGGCTTACTCTAATGACCCCAGTCACTTTAGCTTCATCTAGGGATCTGGTTCTCTCTCTAGCTCAAACTGTTTTTTCTTCAGCTTGTGGTCTCTACAACTTGGGGGTTTCCCCTTAGATGATGAAGATGGCTTTCTCTGGGTGATCTTTAGAACCTTCTCAGTGAGATATAGCAACTTCCTTTAGGCCTTCCCATGGATCAGGCCCATTCATGCTGGGCTCTATCTTGCTTTGTCCATTTATCTCATGGATGAGGATCATGTCTCTTGTTTTCTCCCCTAACTTCATGTTGCTTCACATAAAAACACAGGAACCTCGAAGTCCTCTGCCACACCTCTAAGAGTCTTGGATAACTTGAATGGAGTGATAGGATTCCTCCCATCTCCTTCCCTGGTGTAATAGAAATCCCTTCCTGCCATGCGCTTGTGAACACTTCATGCAAGCCCTACTCTCAGAAATCCCTAGGTGAAAAGCAGACACCACTCTGTCCTTTATATATGTCCTCAAGCTCCACTGAAGAGATGTTAAGCTCTTTCTCTGTCTCTCTCCTGAGGCAAGCATTTGTGAAGATGGAATTTCGCTCTGTTCCAATGTCAGCATCCTCGAAGCCTGCCGTACTACTGCCCAGCAAGTCTTTTTCCCGGATCACCTATGCTTGCAAGTCCCCTGTAAATAATCATGAACAGTGCAAAAGAAACTCATCATCCTGATGTTTGCATTTCACAGATACTATTCTTGGAGATAAAGAGATCTTCTATTTTCATATATTTTTACTCTTAATCTATACTGAAAAAAATTATAATAAAAAGGCAAAAGATAATCTTCTTACAATATAGCAAGAAAAATGGATTATAACAAAGAATGCTTGATTTTAGATGTCAAAGTGGATTCCTGCATGAGGTTCTCTAATCTTCTTACTAAAGGTCATTGTTGTTGTTAGTGGCAGTCAGTCTAGTCCTACTCATGAGGATCTTATTTATAACAGAACTAAACTGGTTATGTGTAACAGTTCCATCTTATGCCATCTCCATCTCCATTCAGTCCATTGTTGTGGCTATGAAGGTAATTAACAATCATTATACGTAGAAATAGTGGAGGGAGTAGTTTAAAAAGTTGTGTGTATAAGTAGATATATTTTTTAAAGCCTTCTGGGAAGAGCAAAAATTCTGCCCTTTACCATAGTAGTTAAAAGCATGTAATTTGACTCAGAAAGATCTGGGTTCAGGTTATTAACTACGTCCTTGAGAAGATAACACGACCTCCCGGAACTCCAGTTTCCTTATCTATAAAATTGGTACAATGATACCTAGCTTATAGAATTATTATAGGAGTTGAAATAGACAACGAGACAATGTACAAAGGCATACATGAAGCCCTTAATAAATAGTAGTTGTCCTTGTTATTACATTGACAAACTTATCCTCTACCCTTCATATGGGTAAAAGCAGAAAAAAACAAAGATAGAAATCCTTCTAATGACTTATTTAAACATAGGAATTTCTTTTGAGAGAGGATAAAAGTTATCCCTCTGTGTTCTGGACAGAGCTAGAGAAGGATGTGGAACAAAATTCTAACTCACAAAAAAAGAACAGATTTACTGGCCTAAAGGAGACTGGAGAAACCCCGAGAGTATGGTCCCCAGACACCCTTTTAGCTCAGTGGTGAAGTCACTTCCGAGGTTCCCGTTCAGCTGGGGAGTGGACAGCCCCATAAAACCAAATTGGACTAATGAGTCACAGCTGTTCAGGGACAAGGACTAGAAGGCAGAAGGGGACAAGGAAAGCTGGTGATAAGAAACCCAAGGTTGAGTAAGGATAGTGTTGATGTGTTGTGGGGTTGTTAACCATTGTCATAGGACAACATGTGTACTAACTGTTTAATGAGAAACTATTTTGTTCTGTAAACCTTCATCTAAAGTGAGAATAGCAGCACAATTGTAAGAGCGTAGTCGATGTCATTGAACTGTGCATGTAGAAATTTTTGAAATGGTGTATCTTTGGCTATGTATATTTTCCCCAAAAAAAAAAAAAGTCGAGAAGGGAGAGGGTTGACATGTCGCGGGGTTGTTAACCAATGTCATAAAACAATATGTGTACTACTGTTTCATGAGAATCTATTTGTTCTGTAAACCTTCACCCGAAGTACAATAAAAAAATTAATATAAAAAAAAAAGTTATCCCTCTGCTCTGAACTTAAGAATTTGAGTCTCTTAACTCAAAGTTTCATCCAAGGAGATATCATGCTAAGATAAATATACAGAATGTCAACACTTTTTCCCAGAAATGGTGTGTTCCATTTAGTCTTATGCCTTATATGATAGACTAGTCTTTTGGGTGGAAAAAGAAAAGAGAAAAACATTCCATAGTTGATGAATTTGAAAAAATTCAGGCCCAAATTTGGGAATTAATATGGAAGACAACTTTTAGAAGTGGTGAGGCTCATGGTTTTAAAGCCAATCTCTCCACTAATCACAGTGTGCTATGTGTGATCACATTACTTGTCAAGGTGTGATGCAGTGATAAGAGGATGCAATTTCTAAGATTCCTTCAGGTTCTAAATTTCTGTGATTAAGTGAGTGGAATCCTGCAGAATGTAGTTCTTCCAAGTTTAAATTTCATTTTTTGTCCAGACATTTCCTAAAACAAAGATCATCTTACCCAACCCCCAAACTTTAAGGATTATAAAATGTTTTCTTCCAGGATAGAAAAGACTCTACCCAGAACCCAAGAATTTGCGTAACTTTCTTGCTCTGACTGAATATTTTTAGTATTACATAACAAAAAGAATCCTCTAAACTCTATATATCTTATTCTTACTCTCTAATAAAGCAAATTCTTTACCATATTTGGGACCCTGGGTCAGAATACTCCTAGCCTTCAATAAAGCATAAAGAAAAAAGGAAATAACTTTCTTTTTTTTTAGTAAGTTGTAATACTCTTTTTGATTAATTCATTTCACAAAGAAAAAAGATTAATACAATAATTGAGTTATGTTTTGAATTCAGAATGATCCTATGAATTCAAAATGATTCTATTTATTCAAAATGAGAAACAATTTAGACAAAAGAAGACAAATGGACTTTTGCACTGAGAAACCACATACATACTAATAACGTTAATGATTGTGGTTAACACGGGCTGGGCGCTGGTGTCACAGGTGGTGTTCTGGGCACTCAGCACACGGTGACTCATCTGGTCACCAGAGCAGTCCTGTGAGGTGCATACATATAGTCATGTCCTCATTATAGTAGAGAGGAAACCAAGAAATAGAAATTTTGGTCTTCATACCCGGGTCTGTCCAGACAGTGCAATGAAAGAACTTAATGGAAAATATTGTACCCGTGATCCTGAGCTGGTAACATTTTAAAAATTGTACACTGTACTTAAAAAAATATTAGTGATAATAATTCCATATAGCAATTATGTTGTAAAATGAAATGCTTTTAAATTATGTAAAATTAAAAGTTAAACAAGTAACATATATACGTATGAAAATGATGATGAGCGTAAATATATTTAAAATAAATAAGATTTAAAGTCCACATGATTGGTATGTTATGTAAGTACTAAATATTTGTCTTTACAGAGCTGCAGGCAATTGTGGCACAAACTCATCTGGAAACAACATTCCATAATTGATGAGTTTGAAAAAATGTAGATCCAAATTTGAGAATTAGTATGGAAGACAATTTTAAAATGGTATTTAGAACCCACCAGTTAACCAGTTGTCACTGAGTCGGCTTCGACTCACAGCGATCCCATGTGTGTCAGAGTAGAACTGTGTTCTATAGGGTTTTGAATGGCTAATTTTTCAAAAGTAGATCATCAGATTTTTCTTTTGAGACACCTCCAACCTTTTGGTTCACAGCCAAGCACATTAACCATTTATACCACCATAATAAGGTAGGACACTTTTCCTTTTGCTTCAGGCCCCAACATAACCTAGCTCCAAGCTGTTTTGGCCTAAAGGCATATATTTGATAATACAAATTTCAAGGGGAAGCCAGCAGGCCGAACACTTGAAGACATTAATGAAAATGAGGAGCACTGAGTACAGGGGACGTTCGCTAAACTGCATTTTGAGAATTGTATTGACAGGGTGAATACAAGGGTGGGGGATGGTTTAGACCTATTTAAAATGAATTTGACTTGGTTGCCCCATTTTACAAGATGTTTTTATTAGCAATAAACACTACCAGAAGAGCAAGAGCAAAGATTTGAGAGGAACAGAACTGGTCCTGAAAGAAGTAGTACAGAAAAAGCCATTGAGTAGAAGTCATTCCCTAGCAAATAGCATGCTAATAATCACGTCCAGGACATGAAAGTTTAATACAGATGGGCTTAAAAAAGAGGAAAAGACAAATGAATTAAATGAAGAAATTACACACAGCTCAAACAATGATGCTTTTGTTTATACAATAAATACACATTAGAACTTTAAAATAGCAAATTGGAGCTGGGCCCATCTTCTTAAAATGATTAATAATTTATGCTTCATCCAGAATCAATATTGCTGAGGTTTGAGAGTCCTCAATTACAAAAAAAAAAAAGTATCTATTAACTTGTTATCCTCAGTACTGAGAATTTTGCATTTTCATTCACTTTGAGTCTAAGCATTTAAAAACTCTTTTTAAAAAGATTTAGGATTTATTTACTACTTACTAATTTCAGTTATTTCCTCATTAGCCTCAGTGAAAGTTTACTCTGTTAATATGTGCTATTGCATGCCTTGCTTTGAATAAATAAATAGTATTTTAAGATAAACTATTTTGCATGTTAATGTCCACTTTTTAAAACCAAAAGATAAAAATGAAAATTATTTTATAAAAATATTTACTTTTCTAAAAATGGTCTTCATAAACAGAAAAAATCTTGCATTATTTCCTGACATCACCAATATTTCTAATATTGGGATCTTGGCTGTGAACTTGTGGTGTCTAGCTGGAAAAAGAAAAGCAGGGAGTACATAAGTAAAATTCAGGAATGAAATAATCAAAACTTAAAAACCGTTCTCAAGTGATTAGTCTCAATTTTTTATATTGTCAAACCCAAATATAAATGAACATTCGCTATACAGTACAATAACATAATATTTTGTGAGATTTAAAATATATATAAAATTAAGATTTATGACTACAACAAAGCAAAAATCAAGAGGGGGATAAACAGAATAGAAGTACTCTGAGGTTCTAACATATCAGTGAAGTAATAAAATTAATAAATTTATATTAAGGTGTAATAAGTCAAGAATGCAGGTGGAGCCTTTAAGATAAGCAGTGATAGAATATATGATTAAGAAATTAATAGAAAGTTAATGGAATAATTAAAATTTTGATCAATCAAAGAAGAAAAGAATGCAGGGGAAAAAATATAAAATAGGTGGATGTTAGATATAAACACAACTATTATGGATTGAATCATGTCCCCCAAAAATATGTGTTGTAAATCCTAACCCCTATACTTGTGGATTTAATCCCACTTGGAAATGGAATTTTCTTTGTTGTGTTAATGAAGCCATATCAGTGTAAGGAGTGTCTTAAGCTAATCACCTCTGAGATGTAAAACAAGCAGATTAGGCACAGAGAAGCAAGCAGAGATGGGGAAGATAGATGCCAAGCCACATGAAGATCACCAAGGAACCAAGGAACAGAAGCTAGAAAGAGACAAGGACTTTTCCCCTGAGCCAACAGAAAGAGATAATCTTCCCCTAGAGCCAGTGCCCTAAATTTGGGCTTCTAGCCTCAGAAACTGTGAGAAAATAAATTTCTATTTGCTAAAGCCTCTCACTTGTGACTTTTCTGCTACAGCAGCACTAAATAACTAAGACAACAACGATACCGGTTATTATAACAAATGTAAGTTGACTGAGTCACCAAATAAAAGCTACAGTTAACTGTTAGACTTGATAAAAAAAACAATTCAACAGTATGTTGCATACAAGAAACCCATTGTCAACAAGCCAATCCAAAGTCATAGTGGCCCTATAGGACAGAGTAGAACTGCCTCATAGGATTTCCAAGAAGTGGCTGGTGGATTTGAACTGCTGACCTTTGCATTAGCAGCCGAGACATCAAAATATAAAGACATACAAGATTGAAAGTAAAAGAACAGCAGAATATATATTGACTTTCCCACAATAAATAAGGAGTTACACCCTCTGTAGAGAATCTAAAAACAACAAAACCGATATAATTTGGTCTGATTTTTATTGTCACTGTGCATTGGCAGTTTCAATCATGTCAGTGATAAAATTTTCCTCCTTGCAAAAATCTTTTATTAGTCTAAGTTCTAAGCAATTGCCGTGGTTACTGTTGGGTTTAATTACATACAAATCTTCAAATTAGCACATTTAAATGTCATCCTTTAATAAACATAGTATGCTACATAGAAGTTAACTCAGAGAACTCCCATTTACACATGCCTGCTCAGTTACTTGTTCATTTTGAGATGTATTTATGTGGTTCATAGTGTATGGTTATAAGGAGACTTGGTGGTACAGACAGTTAAGCGCTCAGCTGTTAACCAAAAGGTTAGTGGTTTGAATCCACCCAGTAGCTCCATGGAAGAAAGACCTGGTGACCTGCTTCTATAAAGATTACAGCCTAGAAAGCCATATGGTCAGTTCTACTCTGTCACATGGGATCGCTATGAGTTGGAATCAACTCAATGGCACGTAACAACAACAACAGTCTCTAGTTATGTTGTACAGTTAAATTATTGTTAGCATTCTTGGTGTTGGGATGGCTTTCAGGACACTCCTACTGTCCCTGACACTGATCCCAATGACATCATGCCAAGAAGGCACGGGACTACAGCACCTTTCTCCTGCCCTGCAGTCTGTGAGTTGTGGAGGAGCAACAAAACTTAAATACATGGGAGAGAAGCTAGTTTGTGAAATTTTTTTGCAAACAATTCAACTCATAGATAAACTTGAAAAAAGTTAGAAATAAAGGAAAAATTATCTCAGAAATGAAGAGTAATCTATAAAAAATACTAGAATAAATACATACAATGGAAAAGACCTTAGAAGAAATGAAAGTTAAAAAGAACATTTTAAAAATCAAAAGAAATTAAAAGATAAAAAACATTTAAAGAAAAGTAACAAATATTGAAGGTATGCAAAGGAGATTCAATATAAAGATAATAGGAGTCCCTGAAGAAGAAAATGAGAGCAAAGACATAGAATAAATACTAAAGGCTATAATTAAAGAAAAAAAACCCAAAAAACCCTGATATAAAAAAAGAAAAAAATTAAACTACCCTTTGAAAGAGTATACCACATTCCTGACAGTATTGACCCAGAATGATCAAAATAAAAATGTATTTTAATAAAATTACTGGACATTAAAGAAAAAGGAAAAAAATCTTATGGGTATCTAGGCAGAGAGAAAGAGACTTACAAGGGAAAAATTTTAGAACACTATATTTTTTAAACTGTAATGCTTATGCCAGAAGACAATGGAGTAACACATTTACGATATATGAGTAAAGAAAAGGTGAGCCCAGTATTTATATCCAGCAAAGAAGACTTCCAAGTAAAAAGGGTACAAACTGTTAGCAACCTGCAAGGAGCTAGAAAATATTTTTCCAATAAGAAATTTCTGAAGAATTTACCAGATAATAAACTTCCGACAACCAAAATGAATAGGGTAGCATTGACATAGGGCTGGTGTTGAGCATTAAAGATATGGGTGCCTGTAGAACCAAGACCAAAGAGGATTAGTATGGAGAGAATGTGTTGTGCAGTAGATATATCTACCCGGACAGTGTAGATACGTTGTTGATAGTTGCTATGGAGTCGTCTCCGACTCATAGCAACCTAATGTATAACAGAAAAAAAAAGCTGTCCAGTCCCGTGCCACCTTCATGATCATTTCTATGTTAATCATTTTTATGGATAGCAACAGAATGGAGATGTAGTATAACTGTATGAAACAGGGGTGCTGGAGAGAATGGAGAGAGACAAAGAGACAGCTGACTGCATGTCAGGGGTAAGAAATGTACAAGATAAGTTTAGAATATCTTGTCCTACCAAATAGCAAGAGAGCAATTAACGACTACTAGGATCTAGTCAAATAGACTCAGGAGCCAACTTGAAGAAGCTATCATCAACTAATGATAGGATAATTTTAGCTTCAAAAATAATAATAATTCAATTGGATTGACACTCATCAACTATATGCAAAGTTGTAAATGCATAATGATATTAAAAATAATTGGTCCCTTTAGGAAATCAATTCATTACCTCCGCAACAGGCATGTAAAGGGAAAGTGGCATTTATCCTGACTATTCTGTATGAACTGTACCTCTGTGTAACCATAAATAAGTAAATAAAAAAGGAGACATGCCTCTTTACAAAAGAATTCCACTTAATAAATGAAAAAGAAATGCTAGAATTATAACAACACCATTTTGAAACCCCCAGTGAATTACTTTTTCTAGGCATTGAACATCAACAATGTGCAACTTCACAGAGGGCAGCCAGTCATTATGAGCCTCCTGATAAAAGAACTCAAAACATGCCTGTGGATCCAGCCACCAATTTTCAGGAAATACAGAAGAGAGAGGTATAGGTTGAACAGAATGAATTTTCAATCAAGCAAAATCTGGAAAAAAAATTCTTTAAATAAAGGAAGTAAATGTCCCAAGTTTTCTTCACAGATAAATTATAAAGAAAAGAAGATGGAGGGAAATCATGGAGGCTAAAAGAGACATAAAAACATATCATATTTTTTTAATGGGAAGAACAATTGTCTAAAAATTCTACTATTGTTTGAAACTATAAAGACATACAAGAAAGCGGTTACTGAAAAGTCAGGAGCCTGGTAACATTTAGAGGGAGAGGCTGGGTTGAGATTGAGCAGGACATACGAAGCCGACTTTGAGGTAGCCAGCTAAGTCCTATTGACCTGAATAGTGGTTACCCAGTGATCACTTTATAAAAATACTTTAAGTTATGCATTTGTTGTTTATTTACTTAAAACATATTTTAATGTATTATTTAACATTACCTAAATACCAATAAAACCAGACACCAAACTCATTGCCGTTAAATCGATTGTGACTAGTAACCCTCTATAAACATTATTTATAAACAAATTAACAAAATTATTTCTCTTCTTTGTAACTTTCCATTGGGTATCTATTAGGATCTACTAAACCGTTTTTAGTGTTTGTCTATAATGTGCTTTAATTCTTTCATGTGGAATATAGTTTGTTTCACTAACTAGTTTAATTCCTTATGGCCAAGACTCATAATACATTTTCTGTTTTCTCCAGAGAATCTAAGTAAGTACTGATTTCAAAACACTCAATGAACACATGTTGAATTGAATAATTACTAGGTAAAACTGTTTATATTGCTAGGAAAATTTATATTTGAAGGTAATTGAAAAGCACATCCTGAAGTAGATGGTAATAATAAAAATTAATTGTGATGGAGGGGAATTTTAAGATGAGTAAAACGTATCCAGCAACTCCTCATCCACAAAGAGTACAAAAATAAGTTAGGCCCCAATTCAGTGAGTTTACCCCGTTTTCATCCTAGCAGTTCTTGCATCAAGAGATTATGCTAACTCTTGAACGTAAAATCTAGTTCATTAAAAGGTATCCTTAGACCAAGTCAATTTCATTCATACAAATGCAATTAATTTAAAAGTGCTAAATACTAGTTTAAAGAAAAGACCAAAATGCAGCAGTACATTGACAGGGAGCTGCCAGAAATTCAAGCCGGATTCAGAAGAGGACATGGAACCAGGGATATCATGGCTGGTGTCAGATGGATCCTGGCTGAAAGCAGAGAATATCAGAAAGATGTTTACTAGTGTTTTCTTGACTATGCAATGGCATTCAACTGTGTGGATCATAACAAATTATGGATAACATTGTGAAGAATGGGAATTCTAGAACACTTAGTTGCGCTTATGCAGAACCTGTACATAGACCAAGAGGCAGTTGTTCAGACAGAATAAGGGGATACTGCTGATTTAAAATCACAAAAGGTGTGAGTCAGGGCTGTATCATTTCACCATACTTACTCAATCTGTACGCTGAGCAAATAATCCAAGAAGCTGGACTATATGAAGAAGAATGCAGTATAAGTAGTGGAAAAAGACTCATTAACAACCTTCGATATGCAGATGTCACAGCCTTGCTTGTTGAAAGCAAAGAGAACTTGAAGCATGTACTAATCAAGATCAAAGAACACAGACTTCAGTATGGATTACACCTCAATATAAAGAAAACAAAAATCCTCACAACAGAACCAATAAGCAACATCATGATAAATGGAGAGAAGATTGAAGTTGTCAAGGATTTCATTTTACTTGGATCCTCAATCAACACCCATGGAAGCAGCAGTAAAAAAGCAAATGATACATTGCATTGGGCAAATCTGGTGCAAAAGACCTCTTTAGTGTGTTAAAAAGCAAAGACTTCACTCTGAGGACTAAGGTTTACCTGACCCAAGTCATGGTATTTTCTATTGCCTCATATGCATGGGAAAGCTGCGCAATGAATAAGGAAGACCAAAGAAGAAATGATGCACTTAAAGTATGGTGTTGGCAAAGAACATTGACTATACCACGGACTACCAGAAAAACGAACAAAATCTGTCTTGGAAGAAGTACAGCCAGAATGCTCCTTAGAAGTGAGGATGGTGAGACTTCATTTCACGTACTTTGGGCATGTCATCAGGAGGGACAAGCCCCTGGAGAAGGATATCATGCTTGGCAAAGTGGAGGGTCAGTGTACAAGAGGAAGACCCTTGTCAAGGCAGATTGACACAGTAGCTGCAACAATGGGCTCAAACATAGCAACAATTGTGAGGATGGCGCAGGTCAGGGCAGTGTTTCATTCTGTTGCACATAGGGTTCCTATGAGAACCGACTCCACAGCGCCTAACAAAGATAACAATGCTAGCTTTGCAGCAATGGTGTCCTCATCAGATCTAATGTGGTTTATAATTATTATAGGGATATTAACTGCAATAACTCTGAACTTCTAGGAAATGTTGTAGTTATATGTATCTTCAAATATTTTAATTCTGAAAATTATTCAAATACCTTAACTGTAAATTATAACATAGAAATATTTTTTACTTTTTACTTATATAAGCTATAAACACTGAAATGTCCCATATAAATCCTGTTCAAGTATGAAGAATATATTTATAAGCTAAAAGTTACAGTTTTTTTCAAATCATTTGCATTTTTGGACCAGCAATTTTCAAACGTTCTTTCATCATAATGTTCTTTCATCAGATTTTTTCAACAATTTTCAAATGTTCTTTCATCAGATGATGTTCAAATATGGAGCAAACTCCCATACGTACAATTAGATTTTGATGAAACCCAATATTTACAGAGATATAAAGCACTGCAGTAGTTCATGCATGCTAACGTTATTGATTACTATATTATTATTTTACTGATTATTATTGATTACAGGTCAGTCACAGACTGGTTGTATGCAATTCCCAATGCATTGACTATAATGACAAGCCTCTGTCCTACTCTGCAAACCTTACAAATGTCAGTGATATTACTATAGTGATGTTGTTGTTTTTAGGTACTGTCGAGTTGGCTTTGACTCATAGCGATTTAAAATATACAACAGAATGAAACACTGCCCGGTCCTGGGCCATCCTCACAATTGTTGTTATGCTTGAGCTCATTGTTGCAGCCACTGTGTCAACCCATCTTGTTGAGAGTCTTCCTCTTTTTCACTGACCCTCTGCTTTACCAAGCCTGATGTCCTTCCCCAGGGACTGGTCCTTCCTGATAACATGTCCAAAGTATGTGAGACGTAGTCTTGCCATCCTCACTTCTAAGGAGCATTCTGACTGTACTTCTTCCAAGACACATTTGTTCGTTCTTTTGGAAGCCTGTGGTATATTCAATATTCTTCACCAACACCACAATTTAAAGGCGTCAGTTCTTCTTCGGTCTTCCTTATTCATCATCCAGCTTTCGCATGCATATGAAGCGATTGAAAACACCATGGCCTGGATCAGGAACACCTTAATCTTCAAGGTGACATCTTTACTTTTCAACACTTTAAAGAGGTCTCTTGCAGCAGATTTGTCCAATGCAATCTGCCTTTTGATTTCTCGACTTCTGCTTCTGCTGGATGTTGATTGTGGATCCAAGTAAAATGAAATTCTTCAGTCTTTCTCCGTTTATCATGATGCTGCTTATTGGTTCAGTTGTGTGGATTTTTGTTTTCTTTATATTGAGGCGTAATCCCTACTGAAGGCTGTGTTGTTTGATCTTGATCAGTAAGTGCTTCAAGTCCTCTTTGCTTTCAGCAAGCAAGGTTGTGTCATCTGCATATCGCAGGTTGTTAATGAGTCTTCCTCCAATCCTGATGCCCCATTCTTCTTCATATAGTCTAACTTCTTGGATTATTTGCTCAGCATACAGATTGAATAGGTATGGTGAAAGGATACAACCCTGGCGCACATCTTTCCTAACTTTAAACCATGTAGTATCTTCTTGCTATCACTATAGTGATAATCATACTGTAGTCTGCAAAACAGAGTAATCAATTTAATTTTTACATTATACACTTACAGAAATAAGTTACTTGCGGTACAACACATTAGCGAGCCCTGGTGGTGCAATTGTTAAGCGCTCAAACGCTAACCGAAAGATTGACGGTTTAAACCCACCCAATGGCTCCGTGGGAGGAAGACCTGGCAATGTACATTTGTAAAGATTATGGTCTAGAAAATCCTGTGAGGCAGTTCTTCTCTGTCACACGGGCTTGCTATGAGTCGAAATTGGCTTGATGGCACCCAACAATAACACATTAAGCCGAAAAAACCAAATTTGTTGCAGTCGAGTCAATTCCGACCCATAGTGACCCTACAGGATAGAATAGAACTGCCCCATAGGGTTTCCAAGGAACGACTGGTGGACTTGAACCGCAGACTTTTTGGTTAACCACTGTGCCACTAGGGCTCCAACAACAACACATTAGTGTGTCATACACCTGAGACTGAGAATTGCTGCTTAAGATTATAATCACCCACTATTTGCTATTCTGTCATGAAACTATGCTTGCTATATAAAAGTATTAAATATAATGAGGCAGCTGTTACTGTTTCATGGCTGCTGGTAGAAGACACAAGACTTCTGGGTCAGAGACAAAGGATGTTTTCACTCACAACACAGCAAGCAGCATGGTTTGTATCGATTCCTCCTTGAACTTAAGTCCCACAGGGGTAATGCAAGGGGCCCAGGTGGATACTGAGCACATAGTGGGATTGCATTACAGTTGGGGAATTTAGAAAACTCACTGTTTTATAGGAAGAAATAAGTAAACCTGCTGTTTGTCTTAGACGGCATCATAACTTCATCCCTCAAGGTTTCTTGAAAATCCAACCCTGAGAAATGGTCTGGTTAAAGAAGTCAGGACCTCGCATTCTTGGTATACTCAACAAGAATATGCTGGGATGCTCAGGGCGCATAGTGGATTGCCTCTCCCGGTAACAATCCAGAGAGCCATGGCTTGACAAGGCTCTTCTCTTCAATCCTCCCTAGGGGAGTCTTTTTTAAACTTAAAGACTTGTATCTGCAATAAATGTCTCTTCCCATGGGTCTCAGTTTTTTCTTCTAATACTGATGGACTTCAGTCTATTTAAGGAGCAGTATTATCTCCCAAAGTTGAGCTGAGGATATTTCTAGAAGCCTGATCAGTCGTGAGTCCTTAGTAAATAGACACCATTGCCAAATGTCTCCACAGAGATCTCTGCAGCAGAGATTTTGATAGGGACTCTGACAATTTGTTCCTTGGGCAGTTAAGTGGTGCTTCTGATACTCTTTAGGGTCTTACCATTGTTTGGTTTCAGATATAAAAAGTTGTTTCAGGGTCACAGCAGACTTAATTGAAGATAATAAGGGATGCTTATAATTAGATGAAAGGCTCCTGACTTCATTGGGTGCAACCTTTGTTAAACAGCAGTTTCCTGTGTAAAAATGGCTTGGAAATCGGAAATTATTCAGGAAATTGCTAAAAAATGACAGAGTGGCTTACTATTTTAATGTCAAGTAGTTTAAACAATTGTACTGGAGACATACAAAACCCAGAGGTCAATCCTGAATTGCAGAATTGAGTTATATACTTCAGTGTCTAAAAACTCTTCTACTAGGGGAGGTTGAGTTTAATTATGAAGTACCGAGGAAGACATATTAAAAAGTAATCTCAAAGGAAAAAATACTCTGTTAAAAAATGATTAGATCTGCAAAAATGAGTAGATACTGTAATAGATATAAAGTCTTCAAATCCTATATCAAGGGGCTATTTCAGAGGCAAATAGTCTATAACTCCTGGGTCTGAACACAGGGCTATCAGAAATTCTGAAAAAGTTCGAGTCTGTATTTCTGAATTAGGCAAGGTAAACCTCAGGTGAGTTGCGGTCCATAGAAACTGAGTTAATCAGACAGGGTTTTTCCAATTTTAAATGACCAGATACAAACATGACTTGGATTACTCAATTATAAAGATTTTCTCTGAGATTAGATACGTCCCTTCTATTTGTTTCAATATAGACACACTTATTGCAACAGAAATGTCTCAAATGTGAATATGAGACATTTCTCTTGCAATAGATATTTACAAACACAAAGAATATGAACCATAGAAAGAACTGGAAGTACTGATTCAAGAATTAAGATGATTCTAGGCTGTACACTATGAAAGAAATGTTTCAGAAAGGACACCTTTACCTTCTTTCCATTAAAAACTAAACCAATTTTCAGTTCCCATATAAAATAGTAGACATTTGGTTAGAATTATTCCTGGTGTTAGGAGATAAATACTAAGAGATATAACCCTGACTTTGACTCAAGGTTCATGTCCACTGCCTTTTCCATCTTCATCTTGTGCCCTTTATGTCTTCATCTCGTGGGAGGAGAGTGTAGAATTCTCAAAAAAGGGTAGAGAGACTAATTATCCTAGAACACATTGGAGGATAGTAGCTTTAAAAATATGAATAATCTTGTAAATAGCCGTTCATGTCATTATTCTTTATATGACCTAATCGAAGAAGTCCTGAAATTCTGAGGCAGATAATGCCAACTGAGACTACTTTCCAAATTTACCTATTCTCATATTTTCAGAATTTTAATCAATGTTTTGTGTGTGTCTCAGGGGGTCTTACTGAAAAGCTTTTGCTATATACAACACAAACACCTTTTAGTGGGGTGGGTTCTGCTATATGTAAATCATTGATGGATTTGATTATACAAATTTGAGGTATAGAAACTGGAGAAAGCTAAGTAGATGAAAAAATTTGTAGCTACCGAAGGAGAACTGGCATATCTGAGACAGAAAGGAGAAGAAGTGACAAAGCCAAAGAGGAGAGAGAACCAGTGAGACAGGAAAATTCACATGCTCAAATGTGACGCATCTCTGTGACCCCTAAGTCTTCAGTAAGGACTATTAGTCTCTCAAAAGACCTAATGTATCCTTTCTTTATGGGAAAAGGTAAAGAGTGTAAGTTTGTGTCTGGGCTGTTTTGAACAAAATAGGCCTATATAGATGAACTGAGAAGCTGGTATACAAGGAACCACAAGATAAAGCAAAATCCTGGGCATTAGCAGAAAATGAGGGAAGGGCTTTGAACTTCTAAAGGGGAATCTGAAGATATCAAAGGACAAGAGGGGCCCAGATGACTTCCGGGTTACAGAAGCATTAGCAGATATGTACATAAATTTATGCATTTAAAAAGTAAATCACCACTGGGAGTTCCAGAACACTTCATTGTGCTCATGCAGAACCTAGACATAGACCAAGAGGCTGTCATTGGAACAGAACAAGTGGATACTGTGTGGTTTAAAATCAGGAAAGTTGTGAGTCAGTGTTGTATCATTTCACTATACTTATTCAGTGTGTATGTTGAGCAAATAATCTGAGAAGACGGACTATATAAAGAAGAATATGGCATCAGGATTGGAGGAAGACTCATTAACAACCTGTGATATGCAAATGACACAATCTTGCTTCCTGACAGTGAAGAGGACTTGAAGCACTTACTGATGAATATCAAAGACTGCAGCCTTCAGTATGGATTACACCTCAACATAAAGAAAACAAAAATCCTCACAACTGGACCGGTAAACAACATCATGATAAATAGAGAAAATACTGAAGTTTTCAAAGATTTCGTTTTACTTGGATCCACTATGGACGCCCATGGAAGCAGCAGTCAAGAAATTAAACGACACGTTGCATTGGTCAAATCTGCTGCAAGAGACCTCTTTAAAAATGTTAGAAAGCGAAGATGTCACTTTGAGGACTAAGGTGCTCCTGACCCAAGCTATGGTATTTTTAATCACCTCATATGCATGTGAAAGTTGGACAATGAATAAGGAAGACTGAAGAAGAACTGATGCTTTTGAATTGTGGTGTTGGCAAAGAACATTGGATATACCATGCACTGCCAGAAGAACAAATCTGTCTTGGAAGAGGTACAGCCAGAATGCTCCTTAGAAGTGAGGATGGCGAGACTTCATCTCTCATGTTATCAGAAGGGATCAGTCCCTGGCGAAGAACATCATGCTCGGTAAAGTAGAGGGTCAGTGAAAAAGAGTAAGACCCTCAATGAGATGGATTAACACAGTGGCTGCAACAATGGGCTGAAACATAGCAACGATTGTGAGGATGGTGTAAGACTGGGCAGTGTTTTGTTCTGTTGTACGTAGGGTCATTATGAGTCAGAACTGACTCCATGGCACCTAACAACATAACAACAAGTTTATTCGTAAGAGTTACGGAAGAAAAGTAAAGTTGAAAATTCATAGCTGAATCTTTTTGCACTATTCTAATAACTTGTAGAAGTACCATGAGTAAGAGTAGGTCTCGTTTTCTCTCTTCTTCAGAATGGTAGACATAAAAGCAGCCTTTTATCTTTAATAAGATTATATGTATATCCTAAGTAAATGCAATCTTTGTTCTTAAAATAAAATTGGTATAGATAACATAAGACCCGAAAGTACAAAAGAAGTAAACATATAATCATGAAAATGTTCCACTGTTATTTTAGTTTAGTTTAGTTTGCTTTTGATTTTGCTTCAAAGAACTGCCTAAAGGAGCATTTTTATCATATAATCCCAAGTGAGTTCATGAAAACAAGGGAAAATACAGTGTTTAGCAAACAAACTTCTGAGGGTAGAAAAATAAAAGAAGACTATTATAAGAATGCCTTTCTTATAATATTTTTCTGTTCTAGGTTTTTTTTTTTGTTGTTGAAACCAGAGGGAAGAATACATCAAGAGACTGGGTAGACTACCCTTAGCCCTTCCCGCACAAATCTTTACCTCGTCAGTTCTTACGGCTTTGGTAAACAACTCTTCCATTCTTTCCCTAAGAAACCTGCCTAAGGCCTCAAGTTTAGTGGATCTTTTAATATCAATCTTCAAGCTTCCCTCTCTAATTCACTGTCATATTTTTATTCTCAACACTTCTCTATCTTCAGATTATTCTTTGTAAATACAAAGAAAAGTATAACCACGTGTTCTGTCTTTACCTGACCTTATTCTATCTGCCTTTGATACTCCTTGGTTTCCACCTACCCATTCCTTCTCTCTATTTAGAATATGTTTACAGCTGAGAAACATTATATAACTCAACAGTCTCGTATTTGGTTTACAAGTTCACATTACTTTTTTTTTTTTTTGTCACGTTGCCTTCTATCCCAAACATGTTATACTTAGAGTTTTTTCTTCATGTATTTTGACAAGGAGAATTTCTTTAATGTATTATTTGTTCAGTTTTAGAAAATTTTCATTTTATGCTTTGTCAGAGTCAACGATATGCTTCTGAAAGTAGAAAAACCTTGCACATCCCAGGAGAAAGACTAGAATCAGAGACATGTGGATTGTTAAGCATGATGGACAGATGCCAATGAATTTGGGCAGTGTGGTCAACCATACTTCACAAACAGGCATTTTAGTGCTGAATTCAAGTTGACCTGACAAAGATTCAGAAAATTCTTTCTCTCTCTCTCTTTTTTTTTTTTGGATGGGAGTCAAGGAAGGTAGAAATAAAGGTAGTATCCACTTCTATACATGCTTCTGTCATTTTTGACAACTTTGGATTTTGTGGAGCAGGAGGACACTTACAACATAATCATCCAAACTGGGGTTCAGGTCAGGTAGAATCAAATGTGTCTATACTGGTAAGTTCTAAAAATCCAATTAAGACAGTAAGATGACAATTTATCTAGTATAAATTACAATCATCATATAATTTTACATATATATAATTATATATTATAATATCATAAATATATATAATTATATAATTTACATAATTTTACTGTAAATTTCTACAAATGTGATTACATAGGCAAAATTTTAACCTTAAAAAAGTAATGACATCTATCTCAGCAAAGATACCAGAAGACTGTGAGGCAATCAATGAGACTGAGCATGCTAGCCATATTGAATATGATGTTCTTCTGGGTGGATCAAAAGTGGTTGGATGAAGAGGAAATCTATTCCCTAAAATTCAGGATACGAAAGAAGCAAAAATGTGCTTTAATTTTCAAGGATTCTGCATTTATTTTAGAAGTAAATATCTTTTATTTGGCCTAAAAAGGGATATCCATATAGAAAAAATTAAACATCCCTTATTTCACACAATACACAAAGATTACTGTGAAGTGGAATGTAGGCTTAAATGTAAAACTAAAAGCCATAAAACTTCTGAAAGAAAACAGCAGAAAATCTTTGCAAATTTGGGGTAGCAAAAAGTTTCTTAGATTGAACAAAAAAAGCAAGAACTATAAAAGATAATATTGATAATGTCTACATCAACTTTTAAAACTTTTCAAAGAATACCATTAATAAAATGAAAAGCAAACTACAGACTGGAAAAAAACATTAAAAAATGCATATTGTCAGACAAAGGACTTGTTTTCAGAACATAGAAAGACCACTTATAACTCAATAGCAAGGCCCAAAAAAAAAAATTGAAAAATAGACAGAGAAAGAGTTTTGACTTGCAGTGTTGCAAAGGAAGGATCTGTTCTCCCATAAGAGTAGTGAGAACATTGGAGAAAATCAAAGCCAACTTTTTCAGAACTCTAGAAATTGACCAAAGTCTTGCAGTAGTCTCAGGAGGATTTATGCAAGAAAAATAGCTGAATTTCAGTAAGAACAGTAAACTCTGAGGCCTTTTAACTTGCTCTATTCCAATTCCTTCTCCCCAGCTCTACTGTAGCATTGAAGACCAATAGTCTCACAATTACAGCGGCATGAAAATCAGCACCCTAGCAGCCACAGGAGTGGGCATAACAGGTTTGAACCTCTTCCAGAGACCCATCCCCAGAGGACTGTCACAATTTGATGTGTCTGGCAGTTTCCAGGAAACACCTACTCAAAAGGCTTGCCTTTATTTGATCTAATTCAGAACTCAGTGCAAACAACGTTTTTCCCACTGCGGCATTTGTTGAAGCAATCAGTGGCAATTGTTTAACAGTCTGAGTTGGTGATAAGAGTTGAAGAAAACAAGCTGACCAAAAAATTTAAAGGAAAATCTGGGAAAAGAATGAGATGTTCACAGAAGGCTTTGAAAATCTCCAATATAGTCCTGGGATTCTGTGATGTCATATGCATATGCAGAGCTGTGCACATGCACAGAAAAGGCCCGAAGAGACCCTAATCTCTCACCTCTAGCTGACCTTGAGGCTCTGCACAAGCAAGAAGTGAAGCTACCTGCCAGAGCACTGAAGACATGCCGCAACACAAACACACAGAGCCCCTTGGCAAAGGCTAGGAGACAGTGGGTATAGCCATTTAAAGATATCTGTGAACAATCATTTACTGACCACTAAGATAACTGAGCAGAGACTTTGGTGGCTACATGTAACAAAGAATACAGATTTGACAGAATTATCTCAAGACATCACTAAAATTAAAAAGAGACAAACGTACTGTTGCCAAGGATGTAGAGAAACTGGAACACTTGTATATTGTTGGTGGATTGTAAAATGGTACAACCATTTTGGAAAACAGGTCGACTGTTCCGCAAAATATTAAACTTGGGGTTACCATATTACTTAATAATTCAATTCCAGTTAGATGCAAGAGAATTTAATACAAATGTACACACATGACAGCATTATTCATTCTGCTCCCCCTGTGAATTCTTTGACTTCTTCCTCTACCATCTTCCCTCATCCACTATATTCCAGCCACCAAGCCTCTTTACGGTTACTTGAACACACCCATTTTGCTTCTGCCTCAGGACATTTATACTTTCTGTTTCTTCTGCCTAGAACATTCTTCTTACAGACATCTGCATGGCTTACTTCCTTGCCTCCTTCAGGTCTTTACTCAAGTGTCCCCATCTCAGAGATACCTCTCTGAGTTCCCTGTTTAAAATCACAGCCCACTCCCCCAACATTCCTTTCTGGTTTTATTTTTCTTCATAGTGCTATCTCCATCCAACTTAACATATATTTTCCTTGCTGATTCTCTTTGTTGCTGACTCTTCCGACTGGAATGTAAACCTCATGAAAGCTAGGTGCTATGCCTCCAGCACATAGAGCAATGAATTATAATCAATGAAAAGTTAATGAATGAACACATGAAAACTATACAGCAAGGAGTGGAGAAAGATGCGGCAGTCTGCTTCCTTAAAAATTTACAGCCTTGGAAACTCTATAGGGTTGCTATGAGTTGGAATTGACTCGACGGCAGTGGGTTTGTTTGGTTTTGGATACAGGAGGGTATAGAAACGAGAAAGACCTGCATGGATGTCTTCAACAAAACGTTCAGTTAAAAAAATAGTTGCCAAAAATACATCCAGTATAAAACTATCTATTACAGCTTAAAAACCATGAAAACAATACTGTCTATTGCTTATGGATACATACTTAAATATTAAATGCATGTCATTGTTGTTAGGTGCCATTGAATCAATTCCGACTCATAGAGACCCTATGTACCATGGAATGAAACACTGCCCAGTCCTGCCCCATCCTCACAATCATTGATATGTTTGAGCCACTGTGTGAATCTATCTCACTGAGAGTCTTCCTCTTTTTCACTGACCCTCTACTGCACCAAACATGACGTACTTCTCCAGAAATTGGTCCCTCTTGATAACATGTCAAAAGTATATGAGACCAAGGAGTTCCAGCAAAATGGCGCTCTAGGCAGAAGCACCATGCTGTCCCTCCACAGCAAAGATCTGAAAAACTAAGCCGAACAGAGAACACAACAATCCTGAAACCCTAAAACATCAAATGAAGAGATAAAGAACTCAGCCAAGCACCAAATGGAGTGAGAAAACTGACAGAGAATGGAGAGCGAGGAG
>NW_004443938.1:18605134-18638851 GCF_000243295.1 Trichechus manatus latirostris | reverse complement strand
AAAAAAAAAAAAAAAAAGTATATGAGTCCAAGTCTCACCATCCTTGCTTATAAGCAGCATTCTGGCTGTACTTCTTCAAAGACGGAATTGTTCATTTTTCTGGCAGTCTAGAATATGTTCAACATTCTTCAAGAACACCATAATTCAAATGCATCAATTCTTCTTTGGTCTTCCGCATTCATTGTCAAGCTTTCAAATGCATATGAGGTGACTGAAAACACCATGGCTTGGGTCAGGTGCGCCTTAAGTCCTCAGAGTGATATCTTTGCTTTTTTAACATTTTAGAGAGGTTTTTTGCAGCAGATTTGCCCAATGCAATGCATCGTTTGATTTCCTGACTGCTGCTTCCGTGAGTGTTGATTGTGGATCCAAGTAAAATGAAATCCTTGACAATTTCAATATTGTCGTATTGTGGTGGCTTGCGTGTTGCTGTGATGTTGGAAGCTATGTCATCAGTATTCAAATACCAGCAGTGTCATCCATGTTGGACAGGTTTCAGTGGAGCTTGCAGATTAAGATATACTAGGAAGATTAATGCGTAAGAATGAAAAACAAAAATTCAGGGTAGTGGTTATGTTTGGTGACAGAATGAGCCATGACCAGGAACAGATACATAGCTGACTTCAATAGTATTAACAAAAAGTTTTTATTTCTTAGATTTATTGAGGGAATTATGGGCACATTTTATTGTTATTTATATACCTTTTTGGATATCTTATGTTGAGTGCAGTCCATGCATGGTGCAATTAGTTAAGTGCTCAACTACTAGCCAAAAGATTAGTGGTTCGGACCCACCCAGAGGTGACTTGGAAGACAGACTTGATGATCGGCTTCCAAAAGGTCACAGACTTAAAAACCCTATGGAGCAGGTCTACTCTGACACACAGGGGGTTGCCATAAGCCAAAATCGACTCAATGGCAACTAACTATAGCAAGAACAAGATGTTGAGTAGCATTTGTTAAAAACTTGAATTTTCCTAACCAAGGAAAAATTAATCACGTACTCACTTTTTTTCACTCTGTCAGGGTATTCAGGCTATATCTCCTCCGTCCAGCTAAGCATCAGTTTTAGGTAAACATCCTTTCTGATTATGAAGTATCCATGTGGTTTAATCCTTTATTAAAAATTACACTATCATCTTATATTAGCCACTTATTGCGTCACCAGGGCTCCTATTCATTATTAGATACTTTTTATTATTGAGTTGGGCACTCTGAGAGGATTTCCATTTGTGGTAAAGACAGAATCATAGTCATGTAATTAGTAAAAAAATTGTTTTAAAGTTTCATGGTAATTTAAATCTCACAAATTGGGATAATGTCCTTCTTTATTACTGTGACCATTTGATAAAAACCACCTAAAAGAGCCAAGGTTTGCTTCAACTCCCTAAAAGAATTTAATTCGGAGACGTCCATATTAGCAAGAGAGTTTAAAGAAAGGCTTTGGAGTACAACAGACTGTTAGCTAAATTCTGAGACAAACAAAGTTTATCTTCAGTGTTCCATCTCTTTCTGCTCTGCATACTTTCTTCCTACCTGAAAAAATTTTCTTTCAAATTCTTTGTTGACCCTAAAATTCAAGATTCTTAAGGATCCCTTCTAATCTTCAAATTCAGGAGACAACAGTAGGACTTCTTGGTAGGAAAACAGAGAAGAATTAAAATGTGAAAATTCACCCAACTAAGCCCGATCCTTTTCCATATTTCAGTGATGTCACCATTCTTCTTTCCACGCACTTAGTTAATTCTACTATTCTGACATGTATCCTATTGCTTGGGCCTCCCCATTAATTTCAGTTCATCATTTATTCTTCAGCTCGACTCCTATTAGGCTTATGTCAATGCACATGAAAAGAATGCTCAAAATGATTTCTGATCTGAGGAACTAAGAGACAGGCAGAGAACTCCCACTAAGACAATCAGACTTCTGGGAGTTGTAGGAGGGTAAGATACAGCCATGACCCAGGCCCTAGGGAGACTGTTGAGAACTGTGCAGAGACTGAGGACTGCCCCACGGCCCAAGGCTTATTCTGTGTTGGGAAAAGAGTGAAATTAGATCAGGACAGATGAGGAAGACTCAGGTAATGAGCTAGAAAGTTCTGAAGTATCTGAAGTTTGCCTTTATTTGATGGCAATTGACAAATAATACGAATGGTCCTCATTTAAGGCCCAAGGGCATGGCAGACAAAGGAACTTACTTCGTTTGTACTTTATAATTAATTGTGGTCAATCTATTACCACTTCTAGGAATAATCATAGCCTTAAACAAGTATTATGCATTATAATTTACAAAGTGTTTTCATACATTTTTACGTCACAATTGATTCTCACAATAATTCAGAAAATGTATTATTATTATTATTAAATATGAAGAAACAATCAGCCAGGGTCACATACTCATACATGTTAGAGCATTACCCAAGCGTTCCAACTCTTAGCTCTCTGTAAGGGTGAAATCTGCCTGCAAAGCTTTGTTCATTATTAAGGGGTAGATGACAGGGTAGTAGGGACGGGTCATTTTGTAGATTTAGAGGCTCTTCCTTAGTGCTCCAAAATAAAAATTTAGTAGATGATTTAGTCATTTATTCATTCCTTTATTCAGAGCTGGGGGTCCCAAATCACACCTAAGTGTGTCTGGGTACTCTGAGGACCAAACAGAAGAGAAAGAGCCAGGGAGGTAATTAAGAAGGAGCAGCAAGAAAGAAGTGAGGGAAATCAGAAAAGTGGAATCCTGGAAGCTGAGAGAGAGAGAGTCAAAATACAAAAGTGAAGAATAGTGTCAATGATGTTGAGTGTCAAGTAAAATCATGAAAGACAGTGTTTATTAGATTGAGCAACGTGGAAGACTTCTTAACCTTAGAGGAAAGTTTATATAAATGTTTTGGGACACAAGTCAAATTGCAATGGATTAAGGAATATATGGGAGATATTAAAGTGAGCACTGTGACTGTAAGCTATTTCTTCCAGTGATTTGACCACTGATGGGAGAGGTTAATAACGCAGTTAGAGTGACCCTTGCCACCCAGAAGTAGGGCCAGGCCAGCTTTGGTGACTCTCTCCCTTTGGATATGCAGAAAATCCTTTGGTTAAAGCTTGCATTTACTTGAATTTCCAATTACTTCATTGTAAAACATTTAGGTAGACAAAAATTATTTTCTATACATTTTTATTATAAAAACCCATTGCTGTTGAGCCGATTCAGACTCATAGCGACCCTATAGGACAGAATAGAACTTCCCCATAGAGCTTCCAAGGAGCGGCTGGTGGATTCAAACTGCTGACTTTTGATTAGCAGCCGAGCTCTTAACCACTGTGCTAGCAGAGCTCCATATATTTTATTATAAAGGACTTTGTAATTTAAGAGCAAATTCTTCTAGGTATAGCTTTATTAAAACATGATTATTTTTTCCTTTTGCTTTATTCTCAAATGTCATTTGACTTTGAAATGTTCCTAAAGGGAGAACAAACTTTTTTTTTTTTCCTTAAGTCTGTGTTATGTCGTTGAGAATCAGGCAAGAGGAGCAGAAAGCAGTGTGAAAACATATAGCATTTTATGAGATGAACTCCAAAGCAGCATAAAATACAATTATCATGGAGTGATGGAAAAAAAGAGAGAAATATGGATCTGTAGCTGCTGTTCAGAGACTCAGAAATCTAATCATCACAATTTAAGTGGAAGAAATACATCTTAATGAGTCATTTCAGAGTCGCCTCGAGATTTCAGTCCATATTTACAAGCAGATAACTTCAGCATCTCTACACCAGTTTTTTTCCAGCCCCAAATATTGGAAGAACAGAATACCTACCAGTTCTTTTCCTGTCTAAAGTATTGGAAGATTACAACATAACTCTTCAATAAAATCTCATTTCGTATATAGTGTTGGTGATCCTTCCCTTGCCTGTTGAGGATCTAGTAATATCACCTTTCGAAGAAATATTCTTAGAGAAAGAGATTGTTCCTTTCCAATTTGTAGCGCATACGAATCCCAGGAAGTCACACAGTAAATAAATATATTAAGATGACAACTTCTTTATGAACTCATCCTTATTTTCTACGTGCACCACCTTTCTTAAAATGTGATGTGATTTCGGAGATTATTATACGGTCAGAAAGTTTTATTTTACTCAATACGTAAGAATAAATTATTAGCTAAATCTGTTTTGAAAATGACTTCTAATTTCTTTTACTTGCAGGTGTTATATTTTGCTGTGGAAAACTCATGGGCATGTTGGAAGAGGGAACTCATATTGAGAAACTAATAACAACCAGGTTTAGTGACAGTTTGAAGTGGGAAGAAGGTGCTGCCTTCCTGCGGCTGGAAAGGAGACGGGTAAAAATGAGAGAACACCGTAATTGATGAAGCAAAGAACTTGCAGGATGAGGAGCTTAGGTTTCTGACAGGATTAGCCTTTGACAAAAAGGAGCATGTGTTTTCCTGACAGAAGAAAGGGGGAGAGGATGGATTCACATACACTTTAGTGTTAAGGAGGAGGGGAGAGAGCGGAAGCATTTTACTGTAAATGACCTTGAACTTCATAAGATCTATAATAGGTTACTAGCAGAGTGAAGGGACAGTTGCTTACAGTAAAATAGACACAGGCATGAAATTTCAGTGCTGTTCATTTTATATGAACAACTCGCCTCAAGCACTTGGTTTACATGTATCGAGTGAGTGAATGAAAAAATGAATGAGTGAATGGATACATAAATGTATAAGTTTATTTCTCCCTCCGTTTCATTATCAAGATGACTGCTATAACCCATTGTTGTAGCTCTTTGTTGAACATGGCTACATATAAAGCTATGCCAACGTTTCACAGAATTGGTGACCCTCTGGTGAGAAATAGTCGCTATTTCTTAATGGGAGAATTCTAGAAAACAGGTATACCAGGTTATAATTTCTGGAAGTTATTAAAAGCTTTGTTGCAGTTACAATGTCTCTCCTTCTGGACTCAAAGTGGACTATTATCAAAGAATGAAAGCCAAAAATATTTAGCATTTATATGATCACCGGACACTATTCTAAGCACTTTATATATAGTATTTCATTTCATTTGTACAGTGACTCTAAAAGGTAGTAGATACTATTCTCACCTCTCACCACCTGTCTGTCAGTTTGTCGTGGTGTGGTGGCTTGCATGTTGTCGTGATGCTGAAAGCTATGCCACTGGTATTTCCAATACCAGCAGGGTCATCTGTGATAGACAAGCTTCAGTGGACCTAAGTTAGGCTAGGAAGAAAAGTCTGGAGATCTGCTTCAAAAAAATGAGCCAATGAAAAACGGTATGGATCACAACAAAATATTGTCTGATATGGTGCTGGAATATGATCCCCCTAGGTTGGAAAGCATTCAAAATACACGGTGGCCACATGAATGAACTCAAGCACACCAACAATCGTGAAGATGGCACAGGACCAGTCAACATCTTGTTCTGTGTTATCTGGGGTCGTCCTGAGTTGTAGCCGACTCAATGGCAACTAATAACGGCAATTTTCATCTCCGTTTTATAGGTGAAAAAACTGAGGCGTAGTGTAGTGAAGTAACTAACTCAAATTCATACATCAAGAAAATGGAGGAGCTGGGTTTCAAACCCAGATTGTCTGACTTCAGAGCCTGAATGCCTAGGAACTAGGCTAAACGTGTTTTTACATATTTAAGATAACTAACTTTGAATTCTGAAATTTAAAAGGTCATTGGAGGACAAAACTATGGATGGTCACCAGGGCAAACTTAATAGCTTTCAACATCCACCAAAGTCAGAAAAGACTAACATTTCAAGAGGATAAAAGAAAAAATAAAGAAACTTTAGTGGAATTAGAGACAACTTAAGGTATGATTCCTTGTGAGGTATCTTTTCCCTTGCTTTTCCAATCTGGAACACACAGAGCCTGGACATATAATAGTGTGTGCAAAGTATACTCAAGTTCACAGCAAAAACTTGGCATAAGCCCTTGTGGTATTGATTTTTCTCCAGGTAGTAATTTAAGTATGTTGTTGTTAGGTGCCATTGAGTCAATTTCCGACTCATAGCAACTCCATGGGACAGAGTAGAACTGCCTCATAGGGTTTTCTTGGCTGTAATCTTTATGGAAGGAGATCCCCAAGTCTTCTGCCTGCAGAGCTGCTGGGTGGATTTGAACTGCCAACCTTTTGGTTAGCAGCCAAGCACTTAACCATTGCTCTGCCGAGGCTTCTTCATTTAAGTATTAAGATAGCCAAAAAAAATCTTTTTTTTTTTTTTTTTCTGGAACATAAAACAAGTGTGGTTCTTAAGTTAAAACTTAGGAATTTAAATTTTTTTCACCTTGTCCTTGATCTGTGTGCCTAGCCTTCCAAAGATGCATGTTATTTTCTCCCACCATTAAGGGTGTGGTAGTGTCCTGTTCCAGGACAAAGTGGGTGGTGAATTTCTCTAGAAATGAAAGATAAAATAACATCATCTTTTGAAAGACAATTTTAGGAGATACAAAAAATTTTAAAATACATGGAGGCTGTCTTTCCTTTATCTCTGCTTCGTGGTGATCAGAACGATCAGGAGTTGGAAGGACTTCAGTTTGCATTATAGGGAAGGGAGTGCCCAGTCCAGATCGTTGCAATAATTAATTTGCCATCACTGCTCTGTACTGAGAATCCAAGTGCAAAAAGAGAAGCCGAGGCGTAATTGCTGACAAATATGCTGTGTGTATTGAAAACCAGAAAATCTGCAGCTGCCGTCCAGACTCCTCCATTGTGCAAACTTACAATGAGCCACAAAAAGGACATGAGGTAAATGCAGGGTATACGCCACAAACCATTTTGATGAAATATCTGGGGGACAATTTAATAAGAAATATCAGCTGATAAAAGAGGCCAGCTGCCTATTAAGGAGGATGACTCAAGCTAAAAACTCTAGCTCCTATTTTAAAAAGAAAGTTCCCTGATACATAAAACTCCATTTGGAAAAAAAAAAAAAAAAATCTGTGCTTGAATGTGTAACTGAGATACATGTAAGCTTCTGAAAATCTGGAATTTTGCCTTTGTGAGTCTTTCTTGTTGATATTTGCTATATTATTATCTAGTCCATACTTTTGCTACTTGATATTAAAATGGTTACAGAGTCTAAGCAGCAGCATCTTATAGGGTAATATGTCTTTCTCAAATTCCTTTCTATATATTTGTTTACTCAGTCATGAGTTAAGACAAATTACTAATCCATCTAATCTTTATTATACGTAATACCAACTTTCCACTGGGACTCGACTCAGTTCTTCTAAAAGGAGACTATCCCAGCTTTACCTACACTAGCAGTAATATGAGAACTCACATCCCTCAAAATGTCTCTGACAGAACTGAACAGACCCCTTAGTTATTGTCATTTCTAACTCAAGTATGTTCAAAAGTGGCCCTCAGAACTGAGATTCTTTGACTTAGTCCACATTCCCATAAGACAATTCACCTCCCCTTGTTCCTGTGTTATTCTTGCTGTCCCATGATTCCTTCATTATTCTTCATACTCGTTCCAGCCTTTTGTTTATGCAGAAATAAGATTTTCTTCTC
The DNA here is from genome assembly GCF_000243295.1 of Trichechus manatus latirostris. Taxonomy (NCBI): domain Eukaryota; kingdom Metazoa; phylum Chordata; class Mammalia; order Sirenia; family Trichechidae; genus Trichechus; species Trichechus manatus. The sequence goes on along the minus strand of NW_004443938.1, from coordinate 18,631,314 downwards.
TCTCTTTTTCTCTGTCCTTTTCCTTCATTCCGTCGTTCATTTGTTCCTTCTTTCTTTCTTCTTTTCTATCAAGTTTAGATCTTATTGTACATAAATTTTGTATCTTTCTTTTTCTATGAAAGTATTTTCCAATACCATTAGCCATGCACTGAGAATACTCTGTTAATGGCTGATGTTTCACCACATAAACTTCACACAGCTCGCCTATGGCACACTCTCCTTTTTCTTTTCACTGTGAAACCATGTGCATTTGGTACCACACTCTGCTTCTTCCTGACTGTCTCTGAGAATGATGTTTCCCTCTCTCTTTTCAAGTATAAGCTTGTACCCTTGATTCCATTGTTTCCAAACTTCTCCATTTGTTGGCCTTAATTCCCTTCTTCTTTGTATTCCAGTGAAACCTGACCCTTTACCTGATAATCTCAGGTCTTCCCATCATGAGAAACCAACCCAAAACTGTCTTTGACCTTGCTGTCCCCTCAAAGCATTGCTCTAACTCTTTTTCTTATCACCTACACTTAACAGGTCTCATTTCCTGATCAGCCCAACCAATCTTTAACCTTTTGTAATCAAACTTTTACGGTCTCTATTCAATTTAAAGTGTTCACTTGAAGGCAACCAGAGACTTCCCAGTAGACCCAAGGGGCCTAAACTTGTCCAGTAACCTTTTATCAGTCTTCTTTTTCTTCAGCACCTTCAGAAATACTGTGACACTGTGCTCTCTTGGCCTTTCGTCCTGCCTCTCTGATCACTCTCTCTCCATCTGTATTTATGTCTTCCCTACAATCTACCATTTTAACTTCTATTCCATTCTGCTTATGCTTGGTTTTTCTGTGGCAACCAAGTAAAGTATCGTGGAAATATTGGATCTGAAATTCTAGTCTTCCAGTCTGGATTCAGTGCTCTGCTTACAGACATATCTGAATGAGAAGTAGGTACATGTATAGATTAATTAATGCATATCTCTAATTAAATAATTTTTAATTTCTGTTACTTAATTATAAAACAAATGCTTCAAATAACACACACACACATATACGTACATAGAGAAAGACAGCATGTGCCTTAAGGCAGGCAGATGTCGCTAAAAAATATTTCTGAGAATCAATGTGATTATTTAACATAAGATAGAAAACGTGGAGAAAAGACGGCATTAACAAGAATAAATCCCTAGTAATTCAGTTACCCAGAAAAATCCTTTTGTAAACAGACTCCAAGATGCATCTATTTCAGGTAATATACAAATGAAATAATTAGTAGTTCCCCTATTAATTTATAGACTTGTGAATATCAACCTAAGGAAAAAGTGAGAACGGAAATTTGTTTAAAAAATAAAGTAAGTAGTTTGGAGTCAAGCAAAATTTACGAGATAAAATAGATCTTTTATGGTTGCTTTAGCAGGCAAAATAGGCTTTTTACTTAATATCTAGTTGAATCTGTATTATTGGGTGATGTTACGGGTTAACTTCTGTCCCCCAAAAAGATATATGAAATCTTAACCTCTGGTATCTGTGACTGTATAAGAGGTTAACACCACTCTTATACCAAAATTATCTGTCATGCTAGAAAGGGACACATTTGCTACATCTGTCGGGAGAACAACTGAGTCATCTGTTTCTCCTTCCTCAGTTAGGTTGTGTTTTATTATCTCTCTTTCTTTGAAAATACGGTCTTTGCAGTTGTAATCAAGTTAAGATGAGGTCATTAGGGTAGACCCTAACCCAATATGACCGGTGTCATTATAAAAAGAGAAGAGATACGAAGAGATGCAGGGGGATGACGGCCATGTGGAAACAGAGGCAGACTGGAGTGATACTGAAGCAAGCCAAGGAACACCGGGAAGCTCCAGAGGTTGTCAGAGTCAAGAAAGGATCTTCCCCTGGATCTTTCAGAGAGAGCATGGCCCTGCCAACACCTTGATTTGAGACTTTTAGCCTCCAGAACTGTGACAGAATAAGTTTCTGCTGTTTTAAGCCACCTCGTTTATAGTACTTTGTTATGACAGCCTAGAAAACTAATACAGGTGGGTAGAGTACGTGGCAACCACGTCATAGAAAAATCTGCCTCATCATCCCCTGAGGCAGAATTTTTCTCACATTACACAGCTACTATTTGAACAAATCTATCTTGGAATAAAGACAGCCAGGAGCTCCTTAGAAGCGAGGATGGCGAGACTTCGTCTCATGTACTTTGGACATGTTATCAGGAGGGACCAGTCCCTGGAGAAGGACATGATGCTTGGTAAAGTAGAAGCTCAGGGAAAAAGAGGAAGCCCTTCAATGAGATGGATTGACACAGTGGCTGCTACAACAGGCTTAAACAGCAACAATTGTGAGGATCGCACAGAACCAGGCAGTGTTTTGTTCTGTTGTACATACATAGAGTCGCTATGAGTTGGAACCAACTTGATGGCACCTAACAATAATAACATTTGGGGGGACCTCATACCGTCAAGAAAGCAGTGCCGGGAGCAGAGCGCATCCTTTGGACTGAGGTCCCTGTGACGAGAAGCTCCTAGTCTGGGGGAATACTGATGAGAAGGCCGAGAGAGAGAGAAAGCCTTCCTCTGGAGCTGACACCTTGAATTGGGACTTTTAGCCTACTTTGACTATGAGGAAATAAACTTCTCTTCATTAAAACCAAAACCAAAAAAGAAAAAACCCATAACATTTGGAGCAAAGGCTAACATCACTCACATCGAAATTATCTTTCATGCTAGAAAGGGACCCATTTGCCACATCTGTCAGGAGAACAATTGAGTCTTCTATTCTTCCTGTTAGGTTATTTGTGTTTTATTATCTTTCCGTAGTTTATTAAGTACAAGAATATAAATTAAAAAAAAAAATACCACTTCTCCGTAATAAGACAAACCCTGTGAAAGTCCCTAAAAATTAAAATGCCGTACTGTTTATGGCCTCCACTACCATCTCATGATACTATACTTGTCCCTACACCTGCCTACAGTTAAATCTTGTTCTTATAAAGCATATAAAACACTTTGGCTCAGATGTTTCTGATTTGTAAGTAAAAGGATGAGTACTTGTGTCTTTTTTCTATTGTGCTTTAGGTGAAGGTTTACAGAACAAATTAGTTTCCCATTCAATAATTTACCCACAAATTGTTCCATGATATTGGTTACAATCTCCACAATGTGTCAGCACTCTCCCCATTACCACCCGGGATTCCCCATTTCCATTTGTCCAGTTTTCCTGCCCGTTTCTGGTTCTCATCTTTGCTTTTGGGCATATGTTGTCCTTTTGGTCTCATGTAGATTATTGTTCTAAGGAGCACTTTTCCTCACGTATGTTATTGTTTATTTATAAGCCTGTCTATTATCTGGCTGAAAGGTGACCTCTGCGATTGGCTTTAGTTTCAAGTTAGAAGGGTATGTAAAAGCCATAGTCTCGGGGGTTACTCCAGTCTGTCTCAGACTAGTAAATCTCATCTTCTTTATGAATTTGAATTTTGTTCTACATTATTTTTTTTTTTTCCCTACTAGCACCAGGACCTTCTATTGTGATGCTGGTCAGAGCTATTGGTAGTGGTAGCCAGGCACCATCTAGTTCTTCTGGTCTCAGGCTGGTGGAGGCTGTGGTTACTATGGTCCATTAGTTCTTTGGACTAATTGTTTCCTTGAGTTTTTGGTTCTCTTCACTCTCCTTTGCTCTGGATGGAAAGAGACCACAGTACTTATGTCTTTGAAGATTGTTTCAGTAAAGTGGGTAAAAAGGCTCTCACGAGTTAGAGTTCAGAGTCTGGACTTCAGGGAAAATCAACCATCCTTGTTCTCAAGGGTTTCAGGTTTCTGTTTTCTGTGGTCTTTTAACAAATCTCTCTTGATAAACAAATTCACAAACATCTGGCCATGCTTTACCCTCCTGGTTTCCAAAAGGCACCTGAAAAAGAGCCATCTTTGCCTTGGCATAGATGTTCAAGGGTATAATTCATCCCAGTAGGAGTATAAAACAAAGCTTACACAGAAATTAATATAACTTAATTTAAAGATAATTAAAAAAATACTTGCTTTGAGAGTTGAAATATTATTAAATTTATGTTAAATGTTTATTTACTTCAAAGCAAGTGTGAAGACAAATACAGAATCTGCCCAGTCCTGCCCTTTTTAGCCTTAACTATCCAACAGCCAATGCACGTGAGTGCTTAGCCCTGTTCTTGTTCTTAGAAACAAGACTGATCCTATCTTGGGATGGGGGTTGTGGGAAAGGGGTGGAGGGGCATTTGAGGAATTGTATCTCACTGATACGTGACCTACCATCAGGGCACAGTCACTGCTAGTCCAGATCTGACTTCATGTCTCATAACTCCTCTCCCAGTTTGGTGTCCTAGAACTAAGCATATGTCTCAGGATACTGTCTAGTCTCTTAGAAGGGACTTCTCACTTTAATTAATTTATTGAATCATTCAATATACATTTGGAGTGCTTAGTACATGCCAGATGATAAGCTCTTTGCTATAAAAGAAAGATGAATAGGTGCCTAGTAATGGCAATAGACGTGTAAAGAAGTAATTCAAACATCTTTGATGGCCTAGGCTTTTCGGGGGCATTCTCCTGCCGCCAGACCCCCTGTGCCCTGCCTAGGTGTTAGCTTTCCCAAACCTCCCGTGCTTCCTCCTCCAAAACACACCCTTTCTCTTTCTTAAAGCCCCTTTTGAAGACAGATATCAATAAGCATTGGAACCAAATTGAATGAAATTCCCTGGGAATACGTGACCTTTTGGAAGCAATGAAAACCCAAAAAAGGAATAACAAGGATAATAACTTCATGCTTGGAGCTTGTTTGATGGGCAAGAACAGCCCAGTGCAACTGTTAAGATGGCCAAGGGTGACTTTGTTCCTCACAGTGTCTCCTTCTGCATCCAACCTCAGTTCTTGGCCCCTGTTTTTCCTTCCCCTTACCTAGATTTCCAATGTCTTCATGTGCTTTACTGCTAATCATAGCACATCCACTCAAGTACACCAACATCCTGGGCAAGACAAATTTCAAACCTCTCCCAACCTCACTCCTTTTAATACCTTATGATGGCACCATAGGGTTCCCTCTCTTCTTCCTATATTTAGGTCTATTACAACTTTAAATTTATTTACATACTGAAATTTTTCTTCTGATAAAGGTAAGTATTTCAAGTTCTTTGGAGAAAAATTGAAAATTAGAAAAAAAAAGTATAAGGGAAAAACTACCACTCTACTTAATTTCACTACACATTCATAACTACTGTTAACATTTTGATACATTTTCTCCTAAACCTTAAAAAAGTGGGATTTTTTTAAAAACAGAATTTGGTCATTTTATATGTTCTTTGGTGTATTGCTTTTTACTTAATATAACAAGAATATTTTCCCACATCATTGATCTTTTAAATGTAATTTTAATAGCATTATAAATTCTACGTAATAAGTGCCCTGTGATTAGGTAATCCATTTCCTAATTAATTTTTATTAAATTTATATATCACAAATAATTCTGTGATGAACAACCTCTAAATACATTTGTATAAGTGCTTCAAACTGGTGTCTACCCAATATCCAACAGGCTGGCAGTAGCCTAAGGTTGGGGGTAGGAGCTGAGATTAACTTCGTAACAGTCTGAGCAAGTTTTGGGGGTGATGGAGGTGTTTTAAAACTTCATTGTGGTAATGGTTATACAACTCTAATTTCACCAAAATCATTGAGCTAAACACTTACAATAAGTAGATTTATTGTATGTAAAATATACTTCAATAAAGCTGCTTTTTAAAAAGTGTAGCCAAATGATAAACCTTTTTTGTTAAGACATTAAGGCTTAATGGCCTAAATAAAATAGAGTTGAGACAGTTTGAAAATTTGTCTTAAGTATAAGATACTATTTATTCAAAAGAAAAATCTCATATTGCAAATGTGAATGACTCAGAATAGAATGAAGAAAAGGAGCCCGTGAGATGCATATAAGCCAATATACATTGTAAATAGAAAATGAAACTTTAAATCACTATCTTTTGGAAAGCTGTAATGATATTTTGAAACCTTTCCAAATGGATAGATGGCCTAATTCCTTGGTCCACAAATGGAACCATTTATTTAATTCTTACTGTGTTAAAACTGTTTTATAAACTGTGTTAAACTGTTTTCAAAATCTAGTCCTTATTAATTAATGACTCTTTGTGATGTTAAAATCCCTTCTTCACAAGTAAGAAAACTGACATTCAGAGAGTTTCAGCCAGCTCCCCAACAGCTAGGAAATGGCAAAGCGGATACTCAGAACAAGGCAGCATAATTCCAAAGGTGAAGTCCACTTTGTAAACCTCTACAATGCACTATTTCGCTCAAACCACCATGACACATCTTAGAGTTTCAGGGCTTAGAACAGCAAAAGACACCCAGTAACTAATCAATAAATATTTGTCAAATGAATTTCAGTCTTCATACATATGGAGGAAGTATATTGTGTTCTTAGTAAACTTATAGGAATAGGCTGAAATTATGAACCATAATTTTTTTTTTTTTTTTTGCTTAAGATATGTGGTTTCGTCTGTTCTCAATTGTTAACACTAATGAAAGTATTTTATAAGGTAGATAATTCAAAATTCATTCTTGTTTTGTTGATTTTTGTTTTTACCTAAATGCATGTTCAGCATTCTAGGTCCTGACTGACTCCTACCCTCTTAGGAGATCAGCCTTTTTGATTTAGGAATAGATATGCTGTCTTTCCCAGACTTTAGCTCTGCATTTCTAGAATTTTATTATACGTTTTCCCCTTGATGTCATGACAGAAGATAAAATGACATTTTCCACCAAATCTGCTCCTCTTAACTCATTTTCCTATGTCTATTAATGGCAACAAAATCCTGCCTGACACTCTGGCTTAGAAATCTGGTACTGGTAAGTGATCAATTTCTACCGTTTCCACCACCAGAATGTCACTTAAATTGATCTACTTTCTATTTTCCATTTGAAACAAATGTCTGCTTACAACAATATCTAAATAGACTCTCACTCTTTCTACTAGATTCATTCTCTAATGTATCTGCTGTGTCTCTAGCAAATTGATCTCCCCTGAACAGCCATTACACTATATGCATACATTTATTCACTTAGCACAATATTATAGTATAATTTTGGGAAATGGCAGATGTTGAACTAGGCACTAAAGATACTGAGATTAATAGTACATTATTTCCTACCATCTTGGTTTGTGAAAGACCATTTACTTCTAGGGTTGATTTGGTTGAGTTGGCTGACTAGGTGGGTGGTCCATTTTCCATAACATCTCCATATGTTTCCTTGTTTTCAGGCTTAGTGCAAGACGATAACCCTTCAGAAAGAGAAGATTTCTTTCTTTCTTTCTTTTTTTTGGTCAAGGCTACTGTCAATAAATATTATTGAATGAATGAAGCCCAGATGAGTGGTTACTCATCCCAATTTAGCTTTCATTATACTTTACTAAATAACGACACCTAATTCGAGTAAATTTTTGGTGAACTCAGGAACATTTTCCTTGCCTCCGAACTAGTACTTATAGCCAGTATTTATAGGCTCACAGTAAAAACAAAGAGATATAATGTGGGCATGGAGCAAGAAAAAAAGATCAGAAAAAAATGATAAAATACAAGGAGGGGATAAAATTAGGCAGTTTTATTTTAAAACCAGAAATATGTTTACTTGTGTTTTATTGACTATGCAAAGGCATTCAACTGTGGGGATCATAACAAATTACAGATAACATTGAGAAGAATTCCAGAACACTTAATTGTGCTCATGTAGAACATGTACATAGACCGAGAGGCAGTTGTTCCAGCAGAACAAGGGGATACTGCATGGTTTAAAATCAAGAAAGTTCTGCATCAGGGTTGCATTCTTTCACCATATTTATTCAATCTGTACGCTAAGCAAATAATCTGAGAAGTTGGACTATATGAAGAAGAACGTGGCGTCAGTATTGGAGGAAGACTCTTTAATAACTTGCAATATGCAGATGACACAACCTTGCTTGCTGAAAATGAAGAGGATTTGAAGCACTTACTAATGAAGATCAAAGACTACGGCCTTCAGTATGGATTACACCTCAACAAAAAGAAAACAAAAATTTTCACAACTGGACAAATAAGCAACATCATGATAAATGGAGACAAGATTGACATTGTCAAAGATTTCGTTTTACTTGGATCCACAATCAATGCCCATGGAAGGAGCAGTCAGGAAATTAAAGGGCGTATTGCATTGGGCAAACCTGCTTCAAAAGACCTCATTAAAGTGTTAAAAAGCAAAGCTTTCACTTTGAGGATTAAGGTGTGCCTTACCCAAGCCACGGTATTTTCAATCACCTCATAAGCATGCAAAAGCTGGACAATGAATAAGGAAACCGAAAAAGAATTGATGCCTTTGAATTATGGTGTTGGCAAAGAATACTGAATATACAATAGGATGCCAGAAGAACGAACAAGTCTGTCTTGGAAGAAACGCAGCCAAAGCGTTCCTTGAAAGTGAGGATGGCAAGACTTGGTCTCATGTACTTTGGACATGTTCAGAAGGGACCAGTCCCTGGAGAAGGATATCATGCTTGGTAAAGTAGAGGGTCAGCGAAAAAGAGGAAGACCCTCAACAAGATGAATTGACACAGTGGCTGCAACAATGGGCTCAAGCATAACAACGATTGTGATGATGGTGCAGGACTGGGCAATGTTTCGTTCTGTTGTACATAGGGTCGTTATAAGTCAGAAGCAACTCAACAGCACCTAATGATTTTAAAACCTTAAAATCTAAGAACTGGAAAGTGGTCCTGCTCCATCCTCCCAACCATTGCTATGTTTGAGCCCACTGTTGCAGCCACTGTGTCAATTCATCTCGTTGAGGGTCTTACTCTTCTTTTTTGCTGACCCTCTACTTTACCAAGCATGACGATTAAATTAATGTACTATAAAAATCATAATTAGATTCATCTCAAAATAACAAAAATCCCTAAATATTTATATAAAGTGTTCATCAGAGCTATTATATAGCAGAATCCTGGAATTCACTGATTCTTCCTTCTCCTTTGTAATATGTAAGCAGATGACCTTTCATGATATAATAATGTTATGTTTAGAATATCGTAAATATATTAGACAATGTGTAAAATATCACCTGGCTCTATAGTCAATCTTCTAGGATTTTTATTCGTAATGTGCTAAACTTTGTATCAGTTAATCCCTAGTTGATTAGACTCAGAATTTTTTCATCTACCAAATAACAATTATCAAATCCTTTTATTTCCCAGTCCCAGCAGTTTTTCTCCTATTAAATTGAAGAATTCAAGTACTTAAATTGTTGTTTTGAGGTGCCATTGAGTTGGTTCTGACCCTATACTTTACCAAGCATAATGTCCTTCTCCAGGGACTGGTCCCTTCTGATGATAACATGCCCTAAGTACATGAGATCAAGTCTTGCCATTCTCGATTCTAAGGACTTATAGTAGGAATTACAATTATACCACCTTAGAGAAATTATATCAAGCTTAATGAAATAATAAACCATGAAGTGCTCTGAACTTTGACAAGAAAGGTGCTATAATAAATGCAAAGTCTTAGCCATCACACAGAAGTGGCATCATTTCACGTTTTCTCAGAAATTAAAACCTGGCATGACATTTCCACATGAAATTCAGCTGATTGCACCTAAAAGAATGAGTATAGAGTTCATTTCTTTTTGCTGGGATATATCCATTTACTGTGAGCTTTAACAATGGGGAATCTTCAAGTCACATAATTACTACCATATGTAATAATAAGTATATTCAGGAGTCCCTGGGTGGCACAAATGATTAAGCACTCTACTAGCTAAAAGATTGAAAATTTAAACCCAGCCAGAGGCACCTCAGAAGACAAGCCTGGTGATCAACTTCGAAAGAGCACAGCCTTGAAAGCTCTATGAAACAGTTCTACTCTGCACGCATAGGGTCTCCATGCATCAGAAGCGACTCGACAGCAACTAACAACAACAACAGGTATATATAACTAGATGGAATATTATCCATTCATAGGCATTATACCCATGTCTAAGGTTAGCTATGGACAGACTTTATCAATGACTCCTGATCTTTATCTCTATAATACAGGGAAAGTTTAAAGACCTACAGTATATAGATTAAGACATAGACAATGACCCTTTTTCCCATCAGTCAACCTTAGCTATTCAAGGGACACTCCTTAAATATGGGAGAGTTCCAAGTTTTCTCTTTTGGAACAGAAACATTTCTATAAGATTTTTATGACACTATTGATTCCCTTCTTTCTTTCCCTAGAAGCACTTAACCAGAAGCCAATACTTCATTACTGCTTTTAGGCCTTATAATGCCTAAAATGAACAAGCATCCACTTGTAAAATGGTAGTCTCTTCCATTTATTTAGAAAGAAAAATGCTTTAGAATAATTTACCAAAAGCTACATCTTCAAAGGGGAAATCTGTTATTGGCATATTTGGCAAAAGTTAATTAATGCAAGGATGATACATAATTACAAATAAGCATATTACATGGATAATATGTTGTTGTTGTTAGGTGCCATTGAGCTGATTCTGACTCATAGCGATCCTATGTATAATACAATGAAACGTTGCTCGGTCTGTTTCTTCCTTACAATAGTAGGTATGTTTGAGCCCATTGTTACAGCCACTGTGTCAATCCATCTTGTCTTCTTCTTTTTTGCTGACCCTCTACTTTACCAAACATGATGTCCTTCTCCAGGGATTGGTCCCTGCTAATAACATATTCAAAGTAAATGAGACAAAGTCTCTCCATCGTCACTTCTAAGGAGCATTCTGGGTGTACTTCTTCCAATACAGATTTGCTGATTCTTCTGGCAGTCCATGGTATATTCAATATTCTTCGACAATGTCGTAATTCAAATGTGTCCTTTCTTCTTTGGTCTTTCTTTTTCATTGTCCAGCTTTCACATGCATATGAAGCAATCAAAAAGACCATGGCCTGGGTCAGGTGCAGCTTAATCATCAATGTGACATCTTTGCTTTTTAAGATTTTAAAGAGGTCACATAGGTAATACAATACCTTAAAATGACTGGTTTCAAGCGACCACTTGAGGGCACCAAAACAGAAGCAATGAGCAAGTCCTAAACTATTTCAGCACTTCAGAGAACTGCTTACATTTTCTGCATCTTTGTTTTTTAATAGATGGTCCTTGCTTTAAGCATCAATGCAAAGTAAGGAATAGCTCTAAAACTGGCAGATACAAGATGCATGCTTTCACATGACTACATTTGGTTAATCCCAAACTCTGCAACAAACCTAGAAGTTTCTGCCATCACATAGAAATCTACTCCTTTATTCCCAACGTGAACTTCACTTGAAACCAAGACTTCCATCCAGACCAACTGGGTGTCATTCTTTTTCTCTAAAAGTTCTTATTTCATCTTCAATTCTATTATCACTTCTTTTCTTCTAGCAGTTTTTTTACTACTCTGACTCCACTCTGTGTTCATATTTATTACATTAGTGTCTTAGTTATCTACTGCTGCTATAACAAAAATACCACAAGTGAGCGGCTTTAATAATCAAAATTTTATTTTTTCACAGTTTAGGTGGCTACAAGTCTGAATACAGGGTGCAAGCTCTAGGGGAAGGCTTTTTATCTGTTGGCTCTTGAGGAAGGTCCTTGTCTCTTTGAGCTTCTGCTCCTGAATGATCTTCATGTAGCTTGGCATCTCTCTCCCTCCATCTCTGCTTCTTGCTTCTTTCACTTGCATGTTTAATCTCTTATATTTCAAAAGAGATTGACTTAAGACACATCCTACATTAATCCTATCTCATTAACATAACAACCTATTGCCAAATGGGACTAAAACCACAGGCACAGAGGCTAGGATTTACAACATATTTTTGGAGAACACAATTCGATCCATAACAATTAGTAATTACGTTAGTCTCGAAGCTATTTGACTAAAGATATAGCACATTTTCTGAGTGCTAGAGTACTATGACGGGCACGTTAGTCATTCCTTCCTCTCTAGAACCAGAGAGCTTTTAACCTATATCATTAGTTCTTATAAGTCCAAATTTGAATTACTTAATTACATAGTTTTCCCATTAGATTATGAGTAGCTTGAGTGCAGAAACTGGGTCTTAAATGTACCCTTCTGCCCTCTGTGCAAGCTTTTAACAAAGGTTGAATCAACAAGAAGAAGAACATGATCCCTGATCTCAAGGGGAATGTAGTCTAATAGGGAAGATGAGGCAGGCATCTTGAAAAGTTAAATATTAAAAGAGTTAATAGTAATACAATGTCACACTATAGTTGTTTATAGCAGTATAGTCCAATAGAAATACAGTGAGAACCACATGTAATTTTAAATTTTCTAGTAAACAAGTTAACAAAAGTAAAAAGGAAACAGATGAACTATTCTTTATTATCATTATTATTGTGCTTTAAGTGAAAGTTTACAATTCAAGTCAGTCTCTCATACAAAAATTTATACATACATTTTTATGTGACCCTTGTTGCTCTCCCTATACTGTGACAGCACACTCCTCCTTTTCACCCAGGGTTTCCCATGTCCATTCAACCAGCTCCTGACCCTCTCTGCCCTCTCGTCTCGCCTCTGGACTGGAGCTGCCCACCTAGTCTCATGTATCTACTTGAGTTAAGAAGCACACTCTTCATAAGTATCATTGTATGTCCTATAATCTAGTATAATCTTTGTATAAGGAGTTAGCCCCAGGAATGGTTTTAGCTTTGGGCTAAAAGAGAGTCTGCGGGCCATGTCTTCCGGGGTCCCTCCAGTCTCGATCAAAACATTAAGTCTGGTCTTTTTACTAGAATTTAAGTTCTGCACCCCACTTCTCTCCTGCTCCATCAGAGACTCTCTGTTGTGTTCCCCATCAGGATGATCATTGGTGGTAGCTGGGCACCATCTAGTTCTGGTCTCAGGCTGATGCAGTCTCTGGTTTATGTGGCCCTTTCTGTCTCTTGGGCTAATACTTTCCTTGTGTCTATGGTATTCTTCATTCTCCTTTACTCTGGGTGGGTTGGGACCAATTGATGCATCATAGATGGATGCTCACTAGTTTTTAAGATCCCAGACGCCACTCACCAAAGTGGGATGCAGAACATTTTCTTAATAAATTTTGTTATGCCAATTGACCTAGATTTCCCCTGAAAGCATAGTCGCCAGACCCCCGTCCCTGCTACTCTGTCCCTTGAAGTATTTGGTTGTATTCAGGAAACTTCTTAGCTTTTGGTTTAGTCCAGTTGTGCTGACTTTCCCTGTATTGTGTGTTGGTTGTCCTTCCCTTCACCTAAGATAATTGTCTACTATCTAGTTAGTGAATACCCCTCTCTCTCCCTCCCCACCTTGTAACCATCAAAGAATGTTTTCTTCTGTGTTTAAACCTTTTCTTGAGTTCTTATACTAGCGGTCTTATACAGTATTTGTCCTTTCGCGATTGATTAAATTTACTCAGCATAATGTCTTCCAGATTCCTTCATATTATCAGATGTTTCATGGCTTCATCATTGTTCTTTATCGTTGAGTAGTATTCCACTGTGTGAATATACCATAATTTGTTTATCCATTCTTCCATTGATGGGTACCTAGGTTGTTTCCATCTTTTTGCTATGGTGAACAGTGCAGCAAAGAACATGGGTGTGCATATATCTATTTGTGTGACGGCTCTTATTTCTCTAGGGTATATTCCAAGGAGTGGGATTGCTGGATCATACGGTACTTCTATTTCTAGCTTTTTAAGGAAGCACCAAATTGATTTCCAAAGTGGTTGTACCATTTTACATTCCCACTAACAGTGTATAAGTGTTCCAGCCTCTCCACAACCTAACATTTATTATGTGGTGTTTTTTGGATTAATGCTAGCCTTGTTGGGGTGAGATGGTATCTCATTGCAGTTTTGATTTGCATTTCTCTAATGGCTAATGACTGTGAGCGTTTCCTCGTGTGTCTGTTAGCCGCCTAAATGTCTTCTTTGGTGAAATGCTTGTTCATATCCTTTGCCCATTTTTTAATTGGGTTATTTGTCTTTTTGTTGTTCAGGTTTTGCAGTATCTTGTAGATTTTAGAGATTAGACGCTGATCGGATTTGTCGTAGCCAAAAATTTTTTCCGAGTCTGTAGGTTGTCGTTTTACTCTTTCTGTGAAGTCTTTGATAAGCATAAGTGTTTGATTTTTAGGAGCTCCCAGTTATCTAGTTTCTCTTCCAGACGAAATTATTCTAACAATATATTTATTTAATCCAATATACCCAAAATATTATCATTTCAACAAGTAATCAATAAAAAACATTTATTATGAGATATTTTCCATTATTTTTTGTCTTTGAAATTCGGTGTTTATTTTACATTTATGTTGTTGTTAGGTGCCATCAGGTTGGTTCTGACTTATAGCAACCACATGTATAACAGAATGAAACACTGTGTTTCTGTTTTCTCTGTCATCCTCACACTCATAGGTATGTCTGAGCCCATTGTTGCAGCCACTATGTCAATCTATCTTGTTGAGGATCTTCCTGTTTTTTGCTGACCCTCTACTTTACCAGGCACGATGTCTGTCATGGATCGAATTATGTCCCCCCAAAAATGTGTGTATCAACTTGGCTAGGTCATGATTCTCAGTATTGTATGATTGTCTACCATTTTATTATCTGATGTGATTTCTCTATGTGTTATAAATGCCATCACTGTGATGTAGTGAGATGGATTAGAGGCAGTTATGCCGATGAGGTCTACAACAGTAGATAGTTTCCTAAGCCAATCTCTTTAGAGATATAAAAGAGAGAAGTTAGAAGAGAGTCATGGGGACCTCATACCACCAAGAAAGCAGTGTTGGGAGCAAATCGTGTCCTTTGGACCTGAGGTTCCTGTGCAGAGAATCTCCAAGACTAAGGGAAGGTTGATGACATGGACCTTCCTCCAGAGCAGACAGAGAAAGCGTTCTCCTGGAGCTGACGCCCTGAATTTGGGTTTGTATCCTACTGGACTGTGAGAGAATAAACTTCTTTTTGTTAAAGCCATCCACTAGCAGTATTTCTGTTATAGCAGCACTAGATGACTAAGACAACGTTCTTCAGGGAAGTAAGAAATAAGGTAAGAGAACCAGAAAAACGCTGTGCCGTTGCCGCCCATCCAGGGAAAGAGTTTTCAAAAGGAACAAATGGTGAGCAGTTTAAAAGGGGTTTTAGTAATAGCAGTTGGGGCTACAACTTCATTTTCTTTGACTATAATTTTAATTTGTCCTCTGTTAGTAACTGTTGATATTTTTCTACCAGTGCCAATCTTTTCAAATGTAATCCTATTTATCAATTTATCAATGTACATTGTACTCTCTCCTAGAAAAAAAAATTGACTCCTACACCTCTAATCTTAAACTTATGATTTAAAAAATATATAGGTGCTATGCTTCATTTAAAAAATATTCCAAATTTTCACCATCTACTAAGACAAAAGTATCTCAAGAGTATGCATCTTTGAATTCACCATATAATTAGAAAGTAATTAGTACGTACATGCAACAAACAAAAATGCTTTATATGTGGGTGCCAACACCCAAATATATGCACCTTGGAAAAAATTAAAATTACCATTAATTTCCAATGAAGAACATGTAATTCTGACAACCATTTAGGCCTACAATATTTCTTATTCTTAATAATACCACACGGGACTATGAAAATAAATATGGCAATTGATTTTTCCGTTTAAAATCAATTTACTTGTTCTTTAAAATTTAAATTTACTTCCTTCTCTCTTCTACAGTTATTTCTGTAAAATTTAAAAAATTCAAATGAAAAGATTGCATTTGATTTAAAAAATGAACTCAAAACATTAAAAAATACATAAATTTTACGTAAATAAATTTGTCTGTCAAAATAAAACGTTATATAGTATTATAAATGGAAACCATAAAGTGGGATACACATGTGTAAAATAATAATAGATGTGTAATATATCTCCAATTATGTATGAACTGATAGATTGGATGGAGTCCCTGGGTGGCGCAAACAGTTAAGCATTCAGCTACTAACTGAAAAATTGGTGGTTCAAATTCACCCAGAGGTGCCTCAGAAGAAAGGCCTGGTGATCTGCTTTCAAAAGATCATAGCTATTGAAAACTGTATGGAGTGCAGTTCTACTCTGAAAACATATTGGGTCACTGTGAGTCAGAAGTGACTCGATGGCTGCTGATTAGATTTTTAATAGGATGGTGCAGGAATGGGCAACATTTCGTTCAGTGTATGAGGTTGCCATGACTCAGAGGCAACTCGAGGACAACTCATAACTACAACTGTAGACTGGAAGCCACACCAAAATGACCAAAGTCTTTATGTTTAAGTAGGTTGGAACTAGGAGGATTTTTTTCATCCTTTTCTCTTTTTCCAAGATGTCTATAATGAGATAGCCTTTTGTAACCAAATATAAATATGTGCATTTAAAAAGAAAGTTCTAAATAATTTTTCAAGTTTATATTGCTTCTGAATCTTCTGGGATCAGCTTAGCTCATTTTGCCTGGTCATGCTGATTTCCCACAAATCTAAGACTTTGACATGGAATTCAAAACTTCAAGAACAAAGTTCTAATATAATTAACTGAGGGATTTTTTTTTAATGGCATGTATTTGTGATTAGATAATTAATTGGTAAATAAGAATAGCACAGAAAAGAATTGAATTACTTAGATGAAAGCATAGGATACATAAAAATTGTCCAAAAAAATGACAAAGGACAGGAAGCTAGTTTCATGAAATCAATGCTTTAAACATCCAGGGAAAGACTACTTGTTTTGATGGCTGAGAATGTTGTCTTTATGCCTGAATGTTTTCTGGTACAGATATCCGATGTATTGTACAGTTTTCAAGGACCCAATTGTATTCTTAAAGTAATTCCTTAATAAGAGGCAAATTATATAATAGTAGAACACATCTGTGTTTGGTACAAAATTCAATACAACAATTTAATAATCTTCATAAAATATTTATCTACTCGAATGAATTAACTAAGTACTCAGTAGAAATTGCTTTTGTTCTCTACAGTCATTCACCAAGTGGTATGTTCTCTGCACAAATTGCTAAGAAGCTCCTCTGAGATGCTAACCATACTCTAGATATGCTGATAAAGACTCTGTTGTACCAACGTAAACTTACAGATGAAGACTCCAGAGAAAATAACAAAAAAGAAAATTAAATACATGAAATGGCTTGATTACATGTCTCATGTAGTCACTGTTACATATTTTCTGTGGGGAGAAACTCTTAGAAGAATTTGAGATCCAAAACTGAAATTTAATAAGTACAGGGCTCAAAGCACCACAACCAAAGTCAAAAGATAGATGGCAAACTGGGAGCGTTTATTTGCAATATATGGTATAAAGGTCTTATATTCCTAATATTTAAAGAACTAAAAAATATCAAAATGATAGGAAAAAAAGAAGAGAGCAAAGGACAAACGCAAAGAAGTTCCAAAGCAATTCTTTGCTCACATGACCAGAAAGTCTAGTATAGCTCTGTCTTGAATTCTGAAGCTTAAATGATGCTGTCAGCTCTATTATTTCTAGTCCTTGCTTCCCTCTGGGTTGATGGCCTCACTCTATGGGGCCAAGCAAGGTAGCCGTCAGCAGTTTAAGATTCACAATGCCCCAGTTTAGCAACAACCACAGAAATTTCCAGGGTGCAAATACCAATTCCAGAGCAAGGTTCTGACTACCTCATTTCATTCAGATGCCCACTCCCTAATGGATCACCATTGCTGTGAGTGGGTAAGTGTGTGTGCGGGTGGAAGGGGGAGGTTCTTCGGCCAACGTTGGCTCCATCATACCCATCTATGTGATGGAGCTGGGGCAAGGGAAGGCGACAGTGTGTTGATGGACAACCTCATCAGAACCAGATAGAATTAGAGAGGGGTGGTCCCCCATTAGAAGGGATGCTGGGCTGTCAAAAACGTTGTACCTTAAAATCATACGGCTTCTGCTATCAAGTTTTCAAGCACTATTCACATTGCATAAGATGGAAAGATTTTATTTTTTTAAATTTTTGTTTCTAGTTCTGACTCAGTGGACTATTTGAGTCGTTCCTTCTTTTCTGAATTTCAGACTTTACTTTTGATTTGTTTTAACATGCCTTATTTCACATGCTTCACTTCCAAATCAAATATTTACTTCTCCTGAAAACATTTGGCCTCCTTTTACAGCTTGAAAGTACCCATTTTTCTACTACTGCATTCTACCACATGTAGTAGTGTGGTGGTGGTTGTTAACTGCCGTTGAGATGATTCCAGCTCACGAGACCTCATGTGTGCAGAACAGAACTACGTATTTCATAGGGTTTTCAAGTCTGTGACCTTTTGGAAGCCAATCACCAGGCCTGTCCTCCAAGGCACCTCTGAGTGGGTTTGAACCACCAATCTTTTGGCTAGTAGGCAAGTGCTTAACCATTTATGCCACCCAGTCAGGAAGTCATGGCTTCAAATCCTGGCTCTGCCGTGTACGAACTGGGTATCTTCTGGCAATTTACTCAATTTCTCTAAGCCTTAGTTTTCCTAATACATGAAATAGGAATAACAATAGGGCCTTACTTATAACCATGTCGTTTTAAATGAAATATTTATGTAAACATCTTAGCACATTATCTGGCACATAGGAAAAACTCAAAAAAGGTTTACTATAAGTATTGCTATTATTAATAATAAGAGTTGCTCTTGGGAAAATGAGAATAGTTGCAAAAAGACTCTAAATATTTTAAACATAGACTGTCCTTATGATTCAGAACATCTAATGAGTCACTCCATTAAATTCCACAAGTAATTTTAATGCCATTTATTTACAGTTTCAGATATAAGCATGAGAAATTCAGAGATACTCTGGATTATTCAGGAGATTGATTGTTGAGTAATATATCACAGTGAAATAAAGTGTCGCTTAAAATATACCTATCCATGTTTTAATTATAACAATATTCAAACAACCAAAAATTTATTAAGTTCTATGTGCCAGACAAGGGGCCCTGGTAGCACAGTAGTTAAGAGTTTGGCTGCTAACCGAAAGGTCGGCAGTTCGAATCCACCAGCCACTCGTTGGAAACCCTATGGGGCAGTTCTACTCTGTCTTATAGGGTTGTTATGAGTCCAAATCAACTCAATAGCAACAGGTTTGGTTTTTGTTTTTTTCTGTGTCAGACAATGTGCCTCATTTTACGAAAAGTCTGGAGTAAGGATCCAGTTTGTGCTAAGTGAGGAGAGCACTATCACACATTCTACTCACAGAATGAAATATTATGCAATTAGCATAAAGGACTATTTGAGCGGATTGAAGGGTGAGCTGCATAATGAGAAGCTAATTACAGGGAGAGAGCCTTGCCGCAGATATTTGTAGAATATTTCTTTTCTGACAAAATGCAGAATATTTATGTGGCATTTACGTGAATCAATTTCTGTGATGAAGTGGTGCAGCAGAAGACTGTGATCCTAAATCAAGAGGAAGTAGTCTCTGTGCCCATTATTTTGTAATTAAAGTTCACGTTCTTTTGTCATCAACCAAAGTACAAATGCTGATTTTGCCACCTATGTGTACAAGTAGAGCCGAGAAAGATTGAATTGAAATTCTTGTCCGCTTGAAAGTATGTGCACACTGCAAACTGTTGTGAACTGTTTTCTGACTCATGAAGTCTGGGATAAACAATTTCTTGCCCATGAGACAAAAAGGTAGAATCACTAGAGTAAATCCCTTAGGTTACATTATATTCCCTGTATCCAATGACTCAATCTCTACTTTAGATGCCTAAGCATTACTCAAAAAGAATGATAACATCCACGCTTCCCATCTCTCCTGGTTCCACCCTGCCCAACCCCCACAAGAAGCTAATGGGTCTCCAGAACCCTCCCTGTGACCTGAAATCAACTCAGAAAGCTAACCAACAAATCTCCAATACCAATGAATTGGGAACTGTGAATTTTTATGTTATTTTTAGCAAGTCCAAGTGCTAGTTAAATAGATTCAGAAGCTGATTGTGATGTGTAGGTTTACAACCGATTATTGCATATTCCAAGAAACCCTGGTATCACAAACTGTTAAGTGCTTGGATGCTAACCAAAAGATTGGAGGTTCAAAGCTACAAAGGCAGAGGGAGAAAGATGTGGCGATCTGCTCCCTTAAAGATTACAGCCTAGAAAACCCTATGGGGCAGTTCTACTCTGTCACATGATGTCACTATTAGTCGAAATCGACTTGATGGCATCTAACAACAACAACATCGTATGTTCAAAACCAAAAATCAGGACCATAGTCTAACACAGATTGACAATGAGACAGAATATATGAAAGTTTGACTGCTCCAGAATCTCACTCGAATGGTCAAAAGAGATATGAATCTGAAATTTATTACAAGTAAATTTATAAATTTACTTTTGTACAGTACTTACCAGTTTGCAAATTACATTCAGATATGTTATTACTTTCCCCTCCACACCGTGAATAACTCAAGAGCAGGTATTTTGATTCAATTGTGCTGTAGTCTTCAGGTCTAGTAAGTTCAGTTAGAAAAAGTAAGTTGCATGAAAAAACAAATGAATAATTTCCTTCACCCTCATAATAATGTTATGAACAGATAAAAATATGTATATTTTCTTTATTTTACAGAAAGAATGAATTGAGTTTGAGAAAGATTAAGTCACTTTCCCAAAGTCAGGCAGCTACTAAGGGGTGGAAGGAAAATGGAATCTAGACTAGATCATCTGATCTTAAATCATGTGTTGCCTCCAGTTAAGAAATTAATTAAAGGGTAGGCTTTAATCCAGCCTTTTAACCGGTTCATTCTGGTTTGACCCTCTACTTGGAATTTGCATTTCCACTGCAGATACACTGAATCAGAATCTACATTTTAACAAGATCCCCAGATGATTCTTATGTATAATGCAAATGTTCAGCAGGGGGTCAAACTAGAATAAATCAATTCAAAGTCCTGCTTTAATCTACTCGTGGAGTTTTGTTTTGCTTTGTTTTGTTTTCTTAGCTCTAAGTTCATCATGAAGGAACCACAGACATTTTTACCTTCCTCACTGGCTAGAGATCTGAGATTCCCTTGTACCCAGAGAGAGTTAAAGGACCTTTGTTTTACTATGACTGGGCCCAGGCGGCAAAGAACTAAACCATCTCAGAGAAGACAGGTTCTAAAATTGCTTTCAGTTTTCAGTATTTTGCCCACATAATCTGAATTCCAGCTTCTAAGGGGTCTCTCTTCTGAGCTCTGAGTATCAGCTGAGTAATACCCATTCTCAGAGGTCTGGGATTCCAGCTCCCTGGGGACCCTCTTCCAAGTTCCTGGGGCATCAGTTGTAGCCAGGAAGCTCCTCTATTATAAGTCTGGGTCCCAGTTCTGCAGATCTCTCCTACGAACTTCTAAATTTAATAACCTTAGTCTCTTCCCTTTTATCCCCAGCCGTAGGGGTGGAACCTGCTTCCTGTAGTTATTACCTCTGGGAATCGCCAGTGCTACAATTTGAATTTTCAGTTCCCTAATACCTGGCTGACAATTTTTTATATTAAATTAATCCTGTAAATTAACTGGTGTGGTTTCTCTTTCTTGACTAAATAGACCCTGACTTATACAGGAAAGAGGGTTTAATAATGTCGAGAAGATTAGAATAATTGCATTGACTGAGTTCATGATTTTGAAAGCACGACTGTGCATTTTTCATCCGGATTTATACACAAAGGCTTTTTTTTTTTTTTTAATAGTCTTTTCCACTGGGGACTTGCTACCAAGTTGCATCAGTTCCCACATCCCACTTGTCCAATATGTAAACGTGTGGATACTGGCTAGTTCTTGGAAACACTAGATGCTTTCAACTTCAGTTTTTATCACCTCATGATGTGGGTGACATTACAAAGCTTTCTTGTTCTCATGGCCAATTGGTAAAACAGAAACAACTGAAGGAACAAGACAAACTATTTCCTTTAATCCATCTCCTTGATGCAAAGGAAAAGAAATATTTAACATGCTCAGCTGCTAACTGAAAGGGTGGTGACTCGAGTCCACCCAGAAGTCCCTGGGAAGAAAGATCGGTGCTATAATTCCAAAAACTCACCATTGAAAACCTTATGGAGCACAGCTCTACTCTGACACACAAGGGGTCGCTATGAGTCGGAATCGACTCCACAGCAAGTGGTTAACTGGTTAGAATATTGATACTTAAAGAAGTAAAAATCCCTCGGGTCAATTCTCATCCTCCATCTCAACAAATGAATCATCATTTTCAGACATCACTGTGCCTTTTCCCTATCTGAGATTTTTTTCATGGAATGACCATTGACAAAGAGCAATGCTGAATATTGTTAATTTAAACCAAACAAAATAGGCAGCATGTGGAGTATTTGCTTGTTCCATAGATTCACTTCGCATTATGCTATTCTTTTAAACAAATGTTTTTAATCTTTAGTTTTAATTTTATCTCTATCTGAAACACAAATGGCACTGATGAAGTCACACAGAAGGAAAGCATGAGGCAGAAAGACAGTTACCTAGCTGAGCTTCATTGCAGATAAAACCTCTCTTTGAAAGGAAAAGTGCAATAGAATCACAAGACAATCTGTATTGAAAGCCAGGAAATTTATGCTAAATAGTGTCCAATTCCATGGGGTACCACCCAGTTGAGATTCAGCCAAGCCACCTGATTCCTTCTTCTACTGGTAAAGCCATCCCATATGAACCAGCTGCCATGGATGTGGTTCAGAAAGCTGTCCCTGAAAAGTACTCTGGACCATCTGTGCTTGCAGTTCTATTAATAAAATGCTCTCCGAATCCTAGACCTTCATCCAGTAAACTCACATCAAGACCTGCAGCATAAGATTTGGAGAATATCAATCATCAGTATTTCTTGTGATCCACTGGAAGCATACCATGACCTGAAGGAAAGGGGGTGCAGGGATAAGATTAAAACCAAACAAGATCGTGAACTCCCTGAGGACAGGGAAACATTTATACATCTTCATCATCCCATGGTCAGGCAATGTACCTGAAACAACTTGTGTATTGAATTCCATTAAAGCACCTTCTAAGTGTCAAGCACTGGTGGTGTAGTGGTTAAGAGCTCGGCTGCTAACCAAAAGGTTGGAACTTCAAATCTACCAGCCACTCTTTGGAAACCTTATGGGGCAGTTTTACTCTGTGCTATAGGGTTGCTATGAGTCAGAACTGACTCGACGGCACCTAACAACAAGTGCCAAGTATAGTACAAGAAGGTTTAGTAGGTTATCTCATGATGGAAAAAATAGTTTTCATTATTCTAAAGAAAGGAATGTGAGGAAATTTAGGCCCATCAGTTAAGTAACTTGCCTAGGTTGACATGGATAGTGAGTGGCAGATCCAAAATTTAGACATAGGTCTACTGACTTCACACACTGCATTTGACAACCTCCATCCACTGTTTAATCCTTTGTTGTTATTGTTGTACTTTGGAACTTCAGCTTTGATTGAGATTTGTTTTTCTTACATAAACCCTTGACAGAAGTTTTCTGTGGCTTTTGAAAGAAAGGTGAAATGACTAATACAATGAGGATGAGGTAGCAATGAGGTTTTTAAATTTTATTTTTAGGACATAGGCTAAAACAGAGGATATGAGACACAGGATAGAGTCAAGCTAGGCAGAAAATATGTGTTTGATAAACTTTAGAGAAAATGTAGAACATCATAAAGGAAAAAAATATTATATTTAGATTTTAAAAAAAAAGAAAACTTTTGCTAAAGCCTTCACTTTCTCTTAAAGACCATGCAAAGTTCTTATATACCAGAGATATTGAGAGATATCTAAAGACATTGATGTGACAAGTGGGGGTAGCACTCCTATACTTAATGTGCTGGTAAGAAAAGAAATATAAGTAAGGCAAGGCTGGCCACTTATCCCTTACAATATCTGTCCACTGTGGTTCCACTCTTAAGAATGGCATCAAATAAAAGAGACATGACTAGTTAAGATGACAAAGATACTTTGAAATGCAGGCTGAATACGATCATATGGCATATGATATACACACACACATACATATATATTTTATACTCATATAACATAATACTGCAAAAACAGGAAGAGGAGAAAGAGTTACTAATATAGGTTTAAAAAATCCAATACAAAAGTTGGAATACAAATACGGGCAACAAGGCGCTATAGACAGAAGCACCATGCTGTGCCTCCACAGCAAAGATCCAAAAAGCTAAACCGAACAGAGAAAATGGCAATCCTGAAACCCTAAGCATCAAATGAACAGGTAAAGAACTCAGGCAAGCACTGAATGGAATAAGAAACTGACAGAGAACAGAGAGTGAGGAGAGATACATGCAGAGGTCTCCTATTAGCTAATGCAGCATGGATCCACTATCTTGGACTCCTAGCAGAGATTGGTGAACAGAGGCTATGGGAAAGCAGCTTCACAGAGCTTCCAGCAGAAGGCAGAACAACCAGTAACCAGCGATATACGCTTTCACACCCCCAACCCTTCTTCAACCCCACTCGGCTTCCTCTGCTTCTTGCAGCTACAATTGCTTGGCTGGGAAGCACCAGCTTCACCCCAATGCTGCTTGGATTCCACCCACCTGAACTGGCCGGCCCCTGAGTGCCATTTGTTGGCTGCTGGTGTTGCTTTTTTCCACTTCTTTTGATTTCTTCCTTACCTCTCACCACCTCCCCCTCCTTTCTCTCAAATACCTGTCTCCATGCTCCATCTTTGCTTCTTCCTGAAAGGCTGTGAAACGCTACTCAGATGTGAAACTGCTTCCCAGCCCGTGCTGCCACACTGGTGGGATCCTAGGGCTTTTGTTTGCTTGTTTGTTTGTTTTCTTTTTCTTTTCTCCAATTGGGAGCCCGTTCTAGCTGGGCAGTACTGCGTGGCTTGAGACCTACCCCCTCTGTTTGCGCAGACGCGCAGAGGGATGCCTGAGGGCATTTCTGTTTTCTTGTTTTTTTTGGTTTTTCTTGTTCTTTTTTTTTAAATTTGTTTGCTTTGTTTTCTTTTCTCCCTTTTTCCCTTTTTGTCTTTCTTCATTACTCAGTTTCTCATCTCTCTATACTTACCTTCTCTTCCTGTCTCCTGAATACCTGGCACTGAGTGACACCTCTACCCCTTCTAGCCAGGCTGTACTTCACAACCTGGGAGCAACTTCCCCAGACCTTGCAACTGCACCAGTGTGATCCCTGAGGGCTTTGTTTTTCTTTTTTCTTTCTAATTTTTATTTATTCATTTTTTTCTTCTTCTTTTTTTTTTTCTCCATTTCTCAGTTTCTCATCTCTCCACTCTAATGGCAAGCTCTCTTAGCACTCTTTTTTGTTTGTTTGTATTTTTTGGCTCCTGTTCCTCTCTCCTCTTTCCCAAACCCATCTTACCTCCACGCAACATAATCCCCCATTCCATCCTGCCTACCTGCACCATGTGCTGAACATCACATCCCCAAGCAGCACATGAATTGCCTACTGGAACCTGCCCTGCACTGATTTCCAGCCCGCCCTATTGGCCCTAGTATGTGACACAGATAACCCATCCAAGCACCTCCTCTTCAGCTAGATATGCCCTGCTGTACCATATGTAAGTGACTGACCCTGCCAATTGGAGAAGGGGGCAGAAAGTACAGAGCCCAAAGACAAGCAAACAACAAAGAACACATAGCCTACCTGCTCAGACATAACCAAGTAAAACAAAACAGCAGGTCAAAACAAACAAATCTACAATCAATAAACAAGGAAAATAACTACCAAATGCCCCAAAGACAGCAGAAAATATCAAAACACTTACAAAAACAGGACAGGATGATTCCAGTAAGTGTCCAAAATAAAACACCAGATGACTTTCCAGTAGAAGAAAAGGCACTAGAACTACCTGATAGGAAATTCAAATCTCTAATATTCAGAGCTATCCAAGAGTTGAAGCAAAAAGCAGACACAAATGATGGAAAAATAAAAAAATTCATGGAGAAGCAGACAAATTCATAGAAAATACAGGAAAAAATGGAAGAATTCAGGAAAATAATACAGGAATAAAATGTTAAAATAAATTCACAACTAGAAATCATACAGAAACAACAATCAGAAATCCAAAAGATAAACAAGATTTAAGAAATGGATAGTGTCATAGAAGGGCTGAGAAGCAGATTTAAAAAGGTGGAAGACAGGATCAGTGGAATTGAAGACAAACACTTGGATACAACTCTGTTTCAGGAA
>NW_004443938.1:18583193-18600163 GCF_000243295.1 Trichechus manatus latirostris | reverse complement strand
CACCCTGGCATTACTGACATGAATCAAAAAAACTGGAAATAACAAATGTTGGAGGGGCTGCGGGGAGATGGGAACTCTTATGCACTGCTGGTGGGAACGCAAAATGATACAACCATTTTGGAAAATGACTTGGTGCTTCCTTTGAAAGCTAGAAATAGAAATACCATACGATCCAGCAATCCCTCTCCTAGAAATATACCCCAGAGAAATAAGAGCCATCACACGAACAGACATATGCATACCCATGTTCACTGCAGCATTGTTCACAATAGCAAAAAGACGGAAACAACCTAGATGCTCATCAACAGATGAATGGATAAACAAACTATGGTACATACACACCACAGAGTATTATGCAACGATGAAGAACAATGATTTATCTGTGAAACATCTCATAACATGGATGATGCTGGAGGACATTATGCTGAGTGAAATAAGTCAATCACAAAAGGACAAATACTGTATGAGAATTCTACTGTAAAAACTTATGTAAAAGTTTACACACAAGAAGAAACAATCTTTGCTGGTTACGAGGGATGGGGGAGAATACTAAATAGATAATAGATAAGTGGTAACTTTGGTGAAGGGTAAGACAATACACAATACTGGGGAAGCCAGCATGACTTGTACAAGGAAGGGTTATGGAAGCTCCATAGACACATCCAAACTCCCTGAGGGACTGAATTGCTGGGTAGAGGGCTGTGGGACCATGGTCTCTGGGAACATCTAGCTCAATTGGCATAACACAGTTTATAAAGAAAATGTTCTACATTCTACCTTGGTGAGTATTGTCTGGGGTCTTAAAAGCCTGTGAGCAGCCATCTAACATACTCCACTGGTCTCACCCCTTCGGCAGCAAAGGAGAATGAAGAAAACAAGATACAAGGAAAAGATTAGTCCAAAGGGCTAATGGACTGCAACTACCACGGCCTCCACCAGACTGAGTCCAGTGCAACAAGATGGTGCCCAGCTACCACCACTGACTGCTCTGACCAAATCACAATAGAGGGTCCTGGACAGAGCTGGAGGAAAATGTAGAACAAAATTCTAACTCACAAAGAAAAGACCAGACTTACTGGCCTGACGGAGACTGGAGAAACTTTGAGAGTATGGCCCCTGGATACCCTTTTAGCTCAGTAATGAAGTCACTCCTGAGGTTCACCATTCAACCAAAGATTAGTCAGGCCCATAAAACAAAATGGGACTAATGGGACACAACAGTCCAGGGACAAGGACTAGAAGGCAGGAGGGGACAGGAAACCTGGTAATAGGGAACCCAAGTTTGAGAAGGAACAGTGCTGACAAGTTGTGGGGTTGTTAACCATTGTCATAAAACAGTATGTGTACTAACTGTTTAACGAGAAACTATTCTGTAAACCTTCATCTAAAGTACAATAAAAAATATTTTTTTAAAAGTGAACAAATAATCTAAAGAAAAATTGTAAGATAGTTTATTCAACCATTTATTCACGTGCCAGACAGTGCTAAGTGTTACAGGTAAAATGATGCTCAAAATCTAGTTCAGGTCTTGACATGTTTACAGTTAAATGAAGAAAATAAAAACATTTTAAAAAAAAACTCCTTATTTCAGAGATGGGGGAAGAATCAGAAAGGATTTCTGAGAGTACTAAATGAATGTATAAAATAGTAAATTAGACTAATGCGAATTCTCGGAGTACACTTTGAAGAGCAAGAAACCCCCCCCCCAAAAAAAAAAAAACAAAAATGGAAGAATGAGAACAAAAGAAGTGGAAAATAACGGTGTGAAAGGACTATTTTAAAACATAGAAAAGGGTGATCAAGCTGTTCCTGGGCCCAAATTTCTGTTTAGTAGCTATGTACTCTCACCACAACACACCAACAAGCACTCTGGTTCCACTAGTGGAAACAGTTTCTATGGTCCTATAGAATAACACTCGTATGAGTAGGAATCAACTTGGCAGCAATGGGTTTGGTTTGGTTTACAGAATAAGAGGAAATTTAATATCCTGTTCTATGCTAATGTAGTCAGTACAATATTATGTTACAGTTTTGTTTTATTTTATTATTTGTTAATTAATGTTAAAGCCAGGAATAGTAGCTGAGTTCTGTGCTTCTAATTCCTCTTGTTAGGTGCCACCAAATCATTTCCAACTCATAGTGACCCAATGTACAACAGAACAAATCACTGTCTGGTCCTGCACCATCCTCACAATTGTTGTTATACTTGAGCCCATTGTTGCAGCCACTGTGTCAGTCCATCTCGTTGAGGGTCTTCCTCTTTTTTGCTGACCCTCTACTCTACCAAGCATGATGTCCTTCTCCTTTTAGTTGTGTAGAGATACTGTGTAGGAGAGAAAGGATATCCTACAAAAAAAGGCACTGTGAAGAAATGGCAAAGAGAAGAACAATGTTCTGAGATATTAAAAGGAAGACAGAATTAATAGCAGAGGAAATTCTCACCTTTAAAACAAAAAGGAGACATTATACCATACAACACATAACACACATAAACACACACACAAATCTGATGTGCTTACTGGAGTGACATGTTCCCATGATTGATCATCAGCACCATAGTGATCTTTGTTTCTTTTATTAGGTCCTGTTTCTTCAAGGGGAAAACAATTTGAATGTCAACACTATATTAGGGAAAAAAAACTTTAATGAACAGCTTGCTCACCTTTGATCTCTGTTTCCTGAAATCACTTGCATCAGATACAGAGATAGAGATTTTTTTTTGTTTTCATGGTGAAAATAGACATAACAAAACATATGCGAACTCAACAATTTCCACCTGTACAATTCAGTGACATGGATTACATTCGTCAAGATGTGCAACCATTCTTGCTATTCTTTTCCAAATCATTCCACCACCGTTAACATAAACGCAAAACCCTTAAGCAAAAACTCCCCCTTTCCCCTTCCCTTCCACCCGTGGTAACTACTAATAATCTTTGGTTTCTATATATTTGCTTATTTCATGTAAGTGAGATTATAAAGGATTTGTCCTTTTGTGACTGACTTATTTCACCCAGCATGATGTTTTCAAGGTTCATCCAGGTTGTGACGTGCATCAGGGCTTCGTTTTTCTTTATGGCTGAGTAGTATTTCATTGTATGTATATACTACATTCACTTATCCATTCTTCTTTTGATGAACATTATTTCCATCTTTGGGCTATTGTGAAGAGTACTGCAATGAACATTGGTGTGCAGGTTTCTATTTGCATTTCTATCTTCATTTCTTCTGAGTAGATACCTAGGGTTGGAATTGCTTGGTCATATGATCGTTCTACTATGTGTAACTTTTTAAGGAACCACCAGACTGTTTTCCACAGAGGCTGTACCAGCTGCATATATTTCTTTAATTGCTAAATTGTTTTGGGTTTTATCTTCCCAACTACTGTTTTCTTTTTGTTTCTTGAAGAAATGTTTTAAGGGGATTGGAGCTGGGCATTTTCGTGTTTAAAGCTTTGCAGACGCTTTGATAGCACAGGATGATGACAGAACTTTGCCTGAATTTAGCTTCTGAGCCGAGGGCCTTTCTAAATTTGCACAAACACAAAACTTTAGTGACCTTTGGAGTTGTGAAGCTGCATGAATCATCATTGTGAGAAAATTGGACAACTGCAGCTGTGCAATTTTCAGAGAATTAATTCCATCTTGGCTCATACATAAGCAATAAAAATATGTATAGGTCCAGATAACTATCTGGTCAAGTAAAACGGTCCTGTGACTAATCATCCTAGTAAGCACATGATTTTATCTGAAACTCTGTGTAGCTAATAATAGAGATCAAGAGGATGATTAATTCAAAATGGCCTAGAAAAGAAAACTAAAGTTTCCAAAATCTATTCTACTTTCACCACTCAGAATAAAGATTCATGTGCTATATGACTCTCGAACACAGAAGACTGCTTCAAAATTGCCTTCCTGTAATTACAATTTTAGCCTCCATTATTGATTGTAGACACCCTTTCTTATATGCCCTCTGTCCATCAGCACACATGCACAGGGATTCCCTGACTCTCCGTGAGAAATGACTTATTTAATTTGAAACATATCGACAGTCATAAAAAAGTTTGGTTGTAGGCAGATCAAGATGATATTTCTGAAGAAAATCTGAGGAAATCGTCTTCATATAATATCCCCATATTGATTAGCAAAATAAGATTGTTTATTTGCAAAGAATCATTAGAAGAGTAAACCGGAAGTTTTTCCCAGTTATTGACACATCAATTGATGTAGGATATAAGATGAAGACCTTGAAGGGCCAGTTCAGAAATTTTATGTAATTCTTTCTGCCTATAAACTGCATCCCTCAAGATCCATTTCAAATATCACCTCTGTGAAGGCTTTGCAAATTTCAAAGCACCCTCAGGCCAGTCAGAGGGCTCTCTTCCCTGAGCCTCAGTAGATGCATCTAAACCAATCTTCTTGCATTTAGTTTGTAGAATGGCAACTTTTAGGATGCATGTCAGTAGCAAACACTGAAATTCTAAGTCTATGAGGGTACTAAGTGTGCCCTGCCTGTCTCTTTGCAGGTACTAGTATAAGGCCTAGATGTAGTAGATATTTAACATTTTTTTAAAAAATCAGAGTATTTTAAATTTGTCTAGCATTAGATGCAATTTCTTAATTTTTTAAGTAATGTCCACTAAACATGAGATTGAAATTTAAAACTCTTGAATTTAGAAAAGAGCCCTGGTGGCCCAACGGTTAAATGCTCAGCTGCTAACAGAAAGACTGGAGGTCCGAACCCACCCGGCAGTGGGAGAAAGACTGGCAATCTGCTCTCATAAAGATTACAGCCTAGAAATCCCTATGGGACAGTTCTACTCTGTCACATGGGGTCACTGTGAGTCAAAAATCGACTCGACAGCACCCAACAACGGCAAATTTAGAAAATTACTATAATGGAGCATTATGAAGCAATAAAATATGGAGAATTTTATGAGAGTTTTTCTATCATTAACTTTTTTATCTGGGTTCATGTAGAGAAAAGGTCATGTGCCTGAGGAATTGAGAAGCTCCTTGGAAGCTGTGGATTCCTGAGACTCCTCACCCATAGACTCCCCAGAATCCCCAAGACAATAAAATATATGCCCCACTAGTGTCATTAAAGTTAACAGAACATTGTGCTGGGATTGATATGATAAGCATATTCTCAACTGCCCTAAACTTCAGTTAGATAAAAAAATATTTTTTAATAACTTCATAAAACATTGTACAATTATAGAATAAAGTTCAAAGGATTACATGACTCAATAAAATGCAAATTATATTATTGTCCCGTTCCCTAAACAGATCCTTGCTTAGGACACAAGTTATATATTAGCAGTGTTGGTATTCATGGGACTGTCAGCTGGTGATTCTTGCAAGAGTTGTTTGCACCAAGTACAACAACCACAACAACAACAACAAAATTTTCATTGTCTTTCTGTGAACAAGCTGATTCATAGGCAATAAATCAAGCAAATAATTGCATTCCATCGTCAGTCCAGATGGTTATATGTGTATGGAATAAAGTCTTTCATTATTCCAAATATTCCACAAATATTTAATTTTGGATACTACAAAAATAGAATATTTTCAACTCATTCTTTCTTATTTTTTTTCATACTGATCAGGCTTAGGAAAGCAGAAAAGTAATTTTCTTGTCCTACTTCCAGAAGTCCCACAGGACTCATTTTGCCAACAACACCTCCTAAATCACTGGTAAACCTATAGCTAACAGAAACAAAGACAAAATTAGTGAGAAGAATAATAGCCAAGCCTATGATATAATACTTTTTTTTATTCTCAGATACCTGTTTATTAAATAAATTCTTCTGTTTGTGAAGTATTGGTCTAGACTATACTCCATTTAGAAAGAAGCTTGGGATTTTACCTCAATGAATAGAGTATTTGTGTGTTAGTTAATACAATGGAAATTATTATAACCAGAATCTCTGGAGACAATAAATACACCTTTGTAAGGATTTCATAGTTTATAATGGAGGCTAGAATGTCAGAGTTGTCAGAGAAAAAAACTACATTCCATTCTTTATTTTCTTTCTACCAACGGAAAATTATGATGAGAAATAACGGTGAATAAAATGAAGGGCTAAGTGAAGGAAGGATTCCTTCACTCTTGTATTTGAATAGTCATCATGTAGGTTTAAAACTATGAAATATGTTGGTTGGTACAAACTAGTGTCTAGAAAGAATGCACTTGTTTAATTCTAGACTTATCCCTCTATTGCATTAAAACATTTCACAAAAGATAACTTTCAATCCTAATTCAATCTTGTTAATAAACACCATAATTACAAGTTACTACTGTGGGGACCATGAGTTGTCAAGTCTCCATTAGAGTTCTCGTTGTTTCTCCTATTGCCAAATGGAAGGAAAGAATAGCTGCCAAAACAATCTAGGTCATAAAGAATTTCTCTTTAGGAAATAAAAATAAAGGAGGAAAAAATGGAATTACCAAAGGGACGTCTGATTAAATGCAAGAAGCCAGGGCAGACAGAAGTACAGAGGGTACATAATGGTTATTTTGATCCAGTGAGTATTGACCACAAGGAGAAAAGGGATTTACATTGTCACTCTTTCCCCTATCTAACAGAATCTAAAGGTTTCTAGGTCACTGCATACCCAGTTTTATCACAGTGACTTTCAGATGTCACATAACTATATAATTTATCTTTTGGCTGAAGTTAATCAAGTAAACTGGGAGGTCTTTGAGGATCAGGTGGACCCTGACCTGGTTGTATTCGTTCTCCATAGCTTGTTCAATGAGGAAGCTATTTCAGTCTCAGCTAGTCTTAAAAATAACAGAAGGAACATTTTTTAAAGAACCCATACATTTGGTGTGTGGGGGGGGAGATAACCATTTTCAAGCGGCTTTTCTTTCTTCCACTTGATTACACTCATTATGTGTTGATGTTAGACTTTAAAACTGGCCAACATTTATAGGGACAAGAAAAGTAAAGGTACAAAGGCTGGTCACAAACACCACAGCCTGATTGGGAGGGAAGAATCACATACCTGAATATGGTAAAATCAACACATATAGATTAGGGTATTAAGAGTATCTAACCTTGACCTGGACGATCACAGAATGGTTGTCCTGGATTCAAAATGTGAGAGAAAGCACCCACCAGGCTGCAGCAAACGGTGACATCTGGAAAAGTGTTTCACCACATAGTCTGACAAGAAAAGACGGATGACTTACAAAACAGCCTTTACCTTCTTTACTGTCATCTATGCATTATTAATAGTTTACTCTAAAAACTACTGAGTTTAAGATTAATAACATTTAGATTAAATTATGTGAACTATAATGTATTTGGTTACAATTATCCGCTCATTTGTCTTGGTTTGTGGTTAATCTCCCAAAACCTCACTTAGACATGATCAGAAGTGTTAAATTGTTTATGAATAAATACTGTATTTTAAAAATTTTTAAACTTTTGTCAAGGTTATACATGCACATATTTAGTCAAACAGTTCTACAAAGTTATGCAAGCACATAACTTAGGGAGTTAAGTGGTTCTACATAATTTACTAAGGAAAACGTATCCTCCACATCATCACCCCGGCAACAAAGTTAACTCTTTGAGTTCTTTATATAACCTACTTGGACTGACACTCCCTGACATTTCAGTTTTAGGCATAATCTGTGAAGACTTGGCACTACTGAAGCCCAAGACTTACCTTTGTCCATCATTACCTACCTCCCACCCATCCCCCACAGACATGCTTCTTATTTCCCCATTCTCTCAAAATTGTGGCATCATCACTGTGGTTGGTTAAATATTCAGTAGCAAGCCACACAGTATACTATAATGACTTGTATGATGTTTTTTTCTCTCCCTGGAGTCTTGTTTTGTTTTTTGCTTACTTTACTATCTGCTTATTATGAATTCATCTCGCATATTTCCCCAATTAGTGTAACACTTGCCTCGTTAAGTTGAAACACATCCAATATATGCTATTGTCTTCATATTTTTAGAGAAAGCTTTCCTGAAGCTTCCTCACCTAGCGCAATAGGAACTGTTTTCCCTCTGGGACAGCTACACGGGTCATCATCCTGAGAGCACCCGACCATAATCTTGGGGACCTCTTGCATGTCTCTTGTGTGGGCATCCAGTTACCTGTATTTCATATCTTATCCCCTACCGCCCTTGAGTTGTTCTCTTATTTTAGTGGAATTCTAACTCTTCCAGCAGCTTCCTTGTAAAGAATGCATGATAGGTACCATTTTGAGAGCTTGAATATCTGAAAATGACTTTCTACTCTCATAGCTAATTTATTGTTTGGCTGGGTATATAATTCTTCACTGAAAATAATTTTGTCTCAGAAATTTGAAGACCTTGCTCCATTGTCATTTTGCTTCAAGTGTTTCTTGATCTTTTTAAGCTAATTTTTTTCTTTCTGGAAGTTATTAGAATCTTCTTGTTGCAAATGTTCTGGTATTTCACAGTGCTATAGACTGGTGTAGGTTCTGTTTTCATTTATTTTATAAGGTACTTCTACGAGCATTTTCAATATGGAAACTCAAGTGTTTTAATTCTGGGAAATTCTTGAATTATTTTTGACAGTGTTTGCTGTTTTGTTTTCTTTATTCTCTCTTTCTAGTTTCCTATTATATGTATGAGGGTTCTTTTGGACTTATCATTTAGGGTTTTTTTGCTTGTTTTGTTTTAATGTTTTTGCTCCTAGTATCTATATTGCTCTTTTTATCTACTTTGTGGGATAGTACTTTATATTTCGGTTATTTTACTTAGTTTTTCATTTCTGCCATCATAGTTTTCCTTCCCATGAGCTCTTCCTTATTCTCTAACTATGCTTGGGTTGGCCAAGTCAATTAACACTACTGTTTTCCAGATTTTGATGCTATCACCTCTTATTGTGTTCTCTTGTCCTGTGGGTTTATAATTTTTTTAAATTCTTTTTACTGTTGTTCTAATGAAATTTCAGAAAGGAACAGATTCATCATTCAATGAATACTTGTGGAAGGAAGAAAAGAAAGAAGATACTTCCCTTTTATACAGATCTTGCTCAAACTATGGTGAGTTCTTGCCAAAATAATATTGTGCATTCATAGAATGCTTTTAATGTTATCAATGTGTTTCACATGCACTTTTTTTCTATAATTTTTACAATAGCTTTGATTGTAGATTGGGCAGTTTGAAAGTGTTTTTAACGACAGGAAGAGTGTCTTATGTGTCTTTGCATTCTCCCCGTTCCCAGTAGAATGATTGATTGTATCAGTCAGGAATTAGTGCAGTAAACAGAAACCACCTTAAATACTTCAAACAGAAAGAAATTAATTCAGGAAATAGGTACTTACAAACTCACTTGTATGGCTGAAACAGAAAAAGTCAAGCGTTCTTTAGACTACTTGTTTCAAGGTCAAACCACTTTGACTGTGATTTAAACTTCAGAAAATTTTTGCTGCTGCTGCTACCACATTGGTGCCACCACCAACACCACCAAAATTGTGCCACATCCATAAATTTGGTAATGAGACTCACTGGAACATGAGCACCAGCCACAGAAAACACTCCTCTCTGTTGAGACTTGCTTGCTAGCTTCCACAGGCCATAGGAAGACATAGGAAGGTAACCTTTGCCTCACTTCATATTTTGCAAATCTTGTGAGCATGTCATTGGCAATAATACATTTACAGCAAGAATTCTGGTTGCACAGAAGCCTGGGAAATGTGGTTTTTAGATTTCTAGCCCCTGTGATGCAGGGGAATACATCAAAGATATGGGAAATGGATGTCAAATGGCTGTATATAGTACATTTGTTATCTAATCCTATAATACTTACTGATGATTATAATCCATATTTTACAAATGAGAAAGTGGACCCTAAAAGGTAGCAGTTTTTAATCATATTTTAGTTTAGAATCTGAGGTAAACCCAGGGAAATGACAACTTAGGTGTTCCATCCTTTTACTCTTTCAAGTAAATAATATTGCATCTCCTGAAAATTCAGATTTTCAATACAAAGAGCATTTCAACAGCACATACAAACATGAGTGCACCTCCCACCTTTGACACTGAGAAATTTTCATAGTCCTACACTGTATGTAAAAACTGCATCTGCAGCCCTTCAAGCTAAGGCAAATTGTATTGAAAGCTAAGAAGAAAATTTATTTCATGAAATGAAATATAGCTATCCAACAGCCTACATGGAATCCTTAGTTGGGTAGAGATCTCCCAGCCACTTCAAACTCAATCTATCCAAATGTAAACTCTTGGTTATCTACCTATACATCTATTGCTGCCCTCCATCAGCCAAAACATGCTCTCTACTAGGGTTTCCCATTTCTGTGAATGTCAGCTCCATCTATTAACCTTGGATTTGTCAGTATACTTTCTTACACCTCCTCTCTACTCTCTATCAAACTTATTAATTATAGATTCTAAATGTCAGTCAGAATAAGACCACAGGCCAACTGTGGAACAATCAATTGCTCATATGCAAGTTCAAGATAAAGTTGAAGAAAATTAAAAAAATCCCACAAGATCCAAAGTACAACCTTGAATATATCCCACCTGAATTTAGAGACAATATCAAGAATAGATTTGACACATCAAACACTAAGGACCGAAGACCAGATGACTACTGGCATGACATCAAGGACATCACACATGAAGAAAGCAAAATGTCATTTAAAAGACAGGAAAGAAAGAAAAGTCTAAAACGGATGTCAGAAGAGACTCTGAAACTTGCTCTTGAATATAGAGAGGCTAAAGAGAATGGAAGAAAAGATGAAATAAAAGAGCTGAACGGAAGATTTCAAAGAGCAGCTTGAGAAGACAAAGTATGGTATTATAATGAAATGTGCAAAGACCTGGAGTTTGAAAACCAAAAGGGAAGAATACACTTGGCATTTCTCAAGCTGAAAAAAAAAAAAAGAAAAATTGAAGTCTCGAGATGCAATATTAAAGGATTCTATGGATAATGAATAAGGAAGACTGAAGAAGAATTGATGACATTGAATTATGGTGTTGACAAAGAATATTGAATATACCATGGACTGCCAGAAAAATGAACAAAGCTGTCTTGGAAAAAGTGCTGCCAGAATGCTCCTTAGAGGCAAGGATAGCGAGGCTCCATATCACGTACTTTGGACATGTTATCAGGAGGGATCAGTCCCTGGAGAAGGACATCAGGCTTGGTAAAGTAGAGGATCAGTGAAAAAGAGGAAGACCCTCAATGAGATGAATTGACACAGTGGCTTGCAACAATGGGCTCAAGAGTAGCAATGATTGTGAGGATGGCACAGGACGGGACAGTGTTTCATGCTGCTGTGCATAGGGTCGCTATGAGTCTGAATCGACTCGACGACACCTAACAGCAACAACAACACAATGGTGTCCATTATTTGTTATGATCCACACAGTTGAATATCTTTGCATAGTCAATGAAACACAGGTAAACACCTTTCTGGTGTTCTATGCTTTCAGCTAAGATCCATCTGAAATCAGCAATCTATTAAAAAACGGATTATCTTCTTTGATTTGCGAAACCAACATTTTTCCCTGATCCAGATCTGTTATGGATTGAACTCTGTCACCTCAAAATATGTGTTGGTATCCTCACCCCTATACCTGTGTAAAGGAGCCCGGGAGGGACAGTGGTTAAGCACTCATCTACTGAAAGAAAAGATTGGAGTTTCGAACCCACCAGTTGCTCCACAAGAGAAAAATGTGGCAGTGTCCTTCAGTAAAGATTACAGCCTTGGAAACCCTATGGGCAGTTCTACTCTGTCCTATAGGGTCACTATGAGTAGGAATTGACTTGACATGGATTATATCTGTAGATATAATCCCATTTGGGAAGAGAAATTTCTATGTTATGTTAATGAGGCCATATCAACGTAGGGTATGTCTGAATCACTTAGGCACAGGAACAAGCAAGCACGAAACAGAAAAGATACATGCCGCATGGAGATCACTAAGGAACCAAGGAACGCTGAGAAGAATGCTAGCAAGCTGAGATGAGGATTTTCCCCCAGAACCTTCCCCTAGAGCTGGTGCCCTAAATTTGGGCTTCTAGCCTAACTCTTAAACCATGAGAAAGTAAATTTCTGTTCATAATCCACCCACTTGGTATTTTGTTACAGCGGCACTAGCAAACTAAGACAAGATCTGAGTAAGAAGATGGGCCACCAACTAAGGTAGTTATGAGAAGAACCAAGGACATTCCTTACAAGTTGTTTAAAAACACAGAAAAGCACTGGACAGACCTTAGTGTTTGTAGATAGAAAGTTCTTGCTTCATTAATTGTCCTGAAAACACAGAGAAGAAAAATATCTCTGAATATAGCTTTCAGTAGGAACCAGGAGAGCATTTTAGAAAAGATTTCCTTGGTAGGCCCAAAAAAGATACGATGAGATAGAAGCAGAAAAGCATAAGGAGAAAATGAAGAATGTGCTGACTAAAATCGAAGAGTTTCAGAAAATATAAAATAAGAATTAAAACTATAGTGCTTATAACTGACCCTACAAAGTAAAATCAGTGATCAGGAAAAATAAATGGATATGCTGTCCAAGAATACAAAGGAAAAGGGGCAGAACTGGTGAGAGAGAAAACGATGAATACCTGAGAATAGAAATATTTGGCTGAGGAAAAGACAAGAATACTAGAAGTAGCAATAATCACAGAAATAAAAAATAACTGCTGTTGAGTTGATTCCGACTCATAGCAACCTCGTAGGGTTTCCAAGGCTGTAACTATCAGCGGAAACAGACTGCCACATCTTTCTCCTGCTGGTGGTTTTGAACCACAGACCTTTGGTTAGCTGTCAAGCGCTTTAACCACTGGGCCACTAAGGCAACCTTAAACTCTGCTTAAAGAAAACAAAAACTTGAGTCTACAAAATGATACATCTTGAATATGGGAAAGTTTCTCTCAGAGGTAGCCTTATATTTAAATTATTTGGGTTTCAAATAACAGAAGCTAGTAAACTAGTTGGAGAAAATACAAAGAATATTGAACACCCAGACCTCTCAATGAATTGGAGGATTTATCTGCATCCACATAACCTCCTGTGTCGATTCTAAAATACACGTTCTGAATTCAAAACCAGCCCAGCCAGTGGTTTGCACTGTATCGTTTAGAAACTTTACTGTCTTGTTGCTTGTTTGTCTTTACTTTCATCACATGTAAAATAGGAAATAAAAATTATTACTGAATGGGGTTAGTATGGGTAAACCTCTTTGTATCTTAAGTACTCAAAAAATAGCAGCTATTATTATTATTACAAAAATCTATAGGTCTTCTCGATACAACCAATAAGCAGTTTAAAATTATAATGTAAAAACGTTCCATTTATTATATGGAATTTGGTATGAAATTTGACAAATTGATCATGAAATTTATCTGGAATAAGAAGCAGAAATAGTTTGAAAATGTGGGATTGAAAGACAACAACTCTAAAAGAATGCTTTAAAGCTACAGTAATAAAATTCTAAACACATAAATGGATATATCAGTGGCATTGAAAAGCATAAATGATCTCATGTAGTCTCACTACATGAATTTCTACTAAAAAGTAGAAAGCATTCATTCTAGAATCTAGAATCCTAGATTACAAAAGAAAATAATATGCCATTTATCCTTCTGTTTTAGCTCCGATTTTTGGTGCATCCTTTATCACATACCATGTATTCACATTAACAAATCGATTTAAAAAATGCCATTGAAATTTGAACTATGAGTTGGAATCGACTTGACGGCAACAGGGTAATTATAGCTACAAATTAATTGGGAAAATTTGATGTTTTAATTATTGCATGTTTCTCCAAGTACTTACAAGTTCTTTAATGACCCTCAGAAAAGTATGTTTCTCCAATATTTATGGGTTCTTTAATGACCTGTTTCTTCAAACAGGTTTTATAATTATACTTGAGCTCTAATAAAATTTTAAAACTTTTTTTTAGTCTACAAATTCAGTATATATATATTGAGCACCATATATTTATTTATATTTGATTATATTTTATATGTGTTGATTCTTCTCATAGCTACCTTAGTTGGTGGTCCAACTTCTTACTCAGATCTTGTTTTAGTTTGCTAGTGCTGCTGTGACAGAAATATCACAGGTAGGTGGCTTTAACGAACAGAAATTTGTTTTCTTAAAGCTTAGGAGTTAGGCTAGAAGTTTGAATTCAAGGCACTGGCTCTAGGGGAAGGCTCTCCTTCTGTCTCCTCTGGGGGAAAATCCTTGTTTCCACGTTTCTAGCATTCTTCTCAGTGTTCTTGGTTCCTTGGTGATCTGAACATGGCATTTTGCCTAAAATAGTGTTTTGTTTTATTTTAATGTGTACCTCTATTTATAAATTCTATTTCTGCATTCTATGTTCTCTGGTTTGTTTGTCTTTTGCTTTTAGTTTTATTTTTTGTCTTTAATTTTCTGTTTTTAGTCAACATTTATTATTTTATGCCTAGAATCTCTCCCTCCTTCTTCTGAAAACAGATTGCTTCCACTAACCTTTTATGGCAAATTATTCTTCTTTCATTCTAACGTCTTCATTCAGAGAGGAAGTTACATTACTAAAAAACCCACACTCCAAACCATAATTGATTGACCCAGGGTTACTGAAGAAGCATCTGCAAAAATTTCAGCTCATGACTTGCACTCCCTTGACAAGATCAATGAATTATGCAGCATTTCTTCAGAATTTCATGCATCTCAAATAAAAGTTAATGCTCCTGAAGAACTTCAGAAAATGTAGAAGGTATTTTTCTCACCTTATATAGCCATCAATGGACAGTAAATAGGCTAATTTTGGAACTTACTTCAAAGGTAAAAGGCATTAATCTTCACAAACTGCTCCTATAAAATTTTTAAAAAGTTATGGCAGCAATTTTTTTAAAATAATGAAAAGCTTTGAACCACTGAAAGCTTCTGTGGAAAGGGAAGTTTTTACATCCACACAGTATGATAATATTCTGTGCTAAAGTAATGTATCATATGGTTTAAAAGCATACAATGGCTTAGGACACAATAATGAATCATGAATTTTTTAAAAAAGAAGAGACATGGGATTCAATATGCCTACCCACCTGCTGACATTATTCTTTTCAACAAGAATTAGTTCACAATAGATTTCTAGTTTCTGTAGTAGGCAGGTGTTGAGTGAGTAATAAATTCCAAATATGTGAATGGAGTTTCCAAAATAGGTTTTACAGAGAAAACATAGTTCTATATATACGTATTTTTTAATATAGAATACCAACTATCATACAACCAACTATTCTAACAGTAGTGAAAGCCATTCAAAAAACAATAAACATTCATAATTTCAGAATAAGGAACTTCTAATTCTGTTAGACTAAGAACACAAGAGTTAGCTGTTAATTAAAAAGAAAAAACTTAGATAGTGGATTAGCTCCACTTCTAACTATGATATGATAACAAGAAATAGATTTATCCTGAAACTTTAAACAAAAGAAGTCTGGACAAAATATACGACACAACTGTTTTCAAACACTGGACAAGGCAACAAAGGACCCTGATTTCTGAGAGAGAAGAAACGATTGAGATTAGTCTTGTGACCACCCAGGATTTTTGCCTAAATGTTTATATGGACCACAGATTCCAGCGATCTCACTGAGTTGAGGAGACAGAAATCGGTTCAGGTAATCTAATGTAGCTGGAATTTGAGGGGCAGAATTCTAGAAAGGAAGGAGGTACACAAAAATGGAACTACAAAAATATGTACAGAGGACACAATAAGTCTTTGCTGAATACTAGGATGTGCAGTCATAAGATGAAACCCCGAGAGGTCAGGCAATGACTGACCAAGGGGCTGTGAGATTTGCTATTCCCAGAGAGCACACAGGGATGAGAATCCTTTGAGTTTCCAGCGGCCAGAGTAGACAGTCTGTCGAACATTTGAAGCATTCAGTAGAGACTCTAGAAAGTCCATAATTTAGTGGTGGGGCTAAACAGTTCCTGGAGTAAAAACTACTCTATTTCTACATTAGTAAAGCTTAAAAATAAGCTTCGAAAGTATTAAACTGAAGTAAAAGTAACATACCTGCCTACTTAACTATTTTTAAAGACAACAAATCCAGACACTAAACAATATAAAATCAGAATGTCCAGCATCCAATAAAAAATCTATCGGACATGCCAAGAAGTGGAAAAAAAAAAAAAAAAAAAAGCCACACCCAGGAGAAAAATCTCTCAGATAGATCCAGAAAGAATAAAGATGGTGGAATTAACAGATGAGGACCTTATAATTACATTCAGATATTCAAGGGAGAACGTGAACATAGTAAGGAAATAAATGAAATATATAAAAAAAGAAAAAATGGAACTTTTACAGATAAAAATACAATGTCTGAAAAAGAAAAATCCACCTGGATGAAAGTAATAGCATATTAGTCACTGAAGTAGAAAAGATTAGTGAACTTGAAGACATAGCTATAGGAATAGTTTAAAATGAAGTGCAGAGTGAAAGAAGGCCAAAAAAAATTAGTAGAGTTTTGGTGACTTGTGGGACTTATAAGTCTAACACATGTAGTTGGTATCGCAGAAACAGAGAAGAGGATAGAAGGAAAAATATTTGAAAAAATTATGACCAAAAATATTTTCATATTAGATTAAATAAACTTGAATAAACTTACAGAGCCAAATGGCTCAATTAACCTTAAGGAAGTTAATAATAGGAAAATCACAACAAGACACATAAAAATCAAATTTCTGAAAATCAGTAGTAAAGAGAAAATATGAAAAGTAATCAGAAAAAAGACACATTACATACAGAGGAACAAAGTGAGAATTATCACAGAATTCGTCTTAGAAATTATTCAAGCAGATAATAATATAAGTGCTAATAATAATTATCATCTTAAAATTCTATACTCATCAAAATATCTTTTTTTTTTTTATATTTTATTGTACTTCAGGTGAAGGCTTACAGAACAGATAGTTTCTCATGTAACAGTAACACACATGCTGTTTTATGACATT
>NW_004443938.1:18568269-18582174 GCF_000243295.1 Trichechus manatus latirostris | reverse complement strand
TCTAGGGTTTCAGGATTGTTGATTCTCTGTTTGGCTTAGTTTTTCAGATCTTTGTTGTGGAGGGACGGCGTGGTGTTTCTGCCTAGAGCGCCATCTTGCCGGAAGTCCCAAAATATCTTTTTAAAATGAAGGCAATATGAAGGCTTTTCAGACAGAAAAAAAAAAAAAGAAGCTGAAAGAAATTGTCACCATTAGACTTAAACTATAAGAAGAGCTTAAAAAAATTTTTTCAAGTAGAATTAAAATGATACCAAGTGCAAATCTAAACCAATTCAAACGATTGAAGTGCATCGGAGTTGATTAATATGTGGGTAAATATAAAGAACATTTCTTTGCATTCTTAATTTCTTTAAAAGATAAATGTTTACTTCCAAAAAAATTAGGTTGATGTTATTAACGTATGTAAAGGTAAAATATGTAACAAAAACGGCACAAAGGAAGGGAAGAAACAGAAGTATACTGTTGTACATAAAGCAGCACACCATTGTATGAAGTTACATGCGATAAGATAAAGATGCATATTTTAAAACCTATAGCAACCATTAAAAAGAGAGAGGGAGATTCCTAATAAGGCAATAATAGTGAAAAGAAAGTGAAATCTTAAAAATAATTAATTGGAATTAAAGCAAGGAAAAAAAGAAGTGGACTAAAAAGCAGATGGGCAAAGAGACAACAAAGAGCGAGATAGTAAACTTAAAACCAACTATGTATATAGATAATTACATTAAAGGTAAATAATATAAAGCCTAAACTGAAATGCAGAGACTGTCAGACTGTGTATAAGAGCAACACCCTTCTGTATGTCTTTTATAAGAAATTCACTTTAAATTTAAAAACACTGATAGGTTAAAGGCAAAAGGGTGGAAAAAGATATTATCAGGCAAATAATCAAAAGAAAGCTGGATTGTCTGT
This sequence comes from Trichechus manatus latirostris, assembly GCF_000243295.1. NCBI lineage: Eukaryota > Metazoa > Chordata > Mammalia > Sirenia > Trichechidae > Trichechus > Trichechus manatus. Next base: position 18,581,262 of record NW_004443938.1, on the reverse strand, counting down.
ATTAACATCAAACAAAATGGACTTCAGAAGACCAAAAGACAAAAAACCAAACCCACTGCCGTCGAGTTGCTACTGACTCATAGCGACCCTATAAGACAGAGTAGAACTGCCCCATAGGGTTTCCAATGCTGTAAATCTTTATGGAAGCAGACTGCCACACCTTTCTCCCCGAGAAGCTGCTGGTGGGTTGGAACCACTGCTCCAGTGAACTTTCGGTTAGCGGCTAACACTCAACCACTGCACTACCAGGGCTCCATGACTTCAGAACACGAAATACTAACAGAGATAAAGAGGGACATTTCAAATATAAAGGGTCAATTCATCAAAAAGAAGAAAAAAAAAAAAACTTAGATGTGTATGTCCCCACCAGCATAGCTTCTGGTATGAAGCCAAAACTCACAAACTGAAGAGTCTACAATTTAGTGACGATTTCAAGATTCCACTTGCAGAAACTGATAAAACAAGTAGACAGAAAATCAGAGGATATAGAAGTTCTGCCAAACTGTTTTCCACAGTGGCTGCACTATTCTCACCAGTAATGCTTGAGGGTTCCAATTTCTTCACATCCTCACCAACGCTTGTTATTTTTCATGTTTTTGTTTTGTTTTTAGAATAGCCATACTAGTGGGTGTGAAGTGGTATCTCATTGTGGTCGAATATGCTTTTCACTTGTCTAGAACTTCTAGATTAGACTCTCATATCAAGTCAGGTAACCTATAAACTCTCAACCTGACAACACCTTTTATTTCCTGCAGGAATGCCTTCACAGAAATACAGTGTAGGATTGTATTATCAGCTATTGTCAGGTATTGATGTAAGAAAGAGACTCTAGTAATTTTTTTCTTGTATTTGTATAACTACTGCAGAAGACAGTACCAATTTTGTTGTTCATTGCATTCAGATAAAAAGAAACATGATAAATTTAGTGCTATAAAAATAAAATAATCTCCTGAGAAAGTTTCATGATTCCCTTTATTAAATGAAAGCTCATTTATTGTAGTTGTTTTTTTATGTTTGTTTTTGGTCTCTTAGTCCAGGTTTTCTTTTTATATAAGCCTTCAATCAATGCAGGAGTCTTGTTCTTTTATCCAAATTGCAATGATTTTGTAGTCTTATTGTATTTGTCTTTTCTGATTACATTAGAGCACTTTGCTTATATCATCACTGTAGTACTGACTTCAGGTATTATAGTTAATGGCTAGCCTCCACAGACAGTGAGTTTCCTGGGTGCCGAGAACACACCATAACCATTTTGGTATCTCTATCACGAAGTGCAGTGCCAGGCACATAAAAGACAGACACTAAATTTTTGTTGATTGGCTTCATAGAATTACTGCAAGCTACCTCAAATCCTTTTTAGTAGTTGTTGTTGTTGCTAGTTGCCAAGATAAAAAATATCAACAGTAATTTTAAGTCCGGTATCTGGAAGAGTGTCAGTACCTCTAGACATTGGAATAGAATGCCTCATTTTACTGATTTCTTCTAGCAGAAGTTAACTTCTATGCTATTTTTATAAAGAGGAATTTCATAAAGAATACCAAACATTGTCAGGACACATTTAGTCCCTCAACAAAATGTGTAGAACTTCCACTATGTGTAAAGCACTATCATAAGCACTGGGGAGAAACGGTGTCTAAAGAATACTGATAATTGATCCCAACTTGTCTGCGTTTCTTAGAACCATGACAAATTACAGGAATGGTAGCGAATATGGTCATGTCATAGCCTGTCCTTTAAAAGAATCTATTTAAACGCTAAAAGTGAGCATTTAACCACTTGAAATCAGCTTCACTTAGGTAGATCATTTAGGTGGAGGTGGAGTAGTGGCGCAGATCTATTTCCTATAGTGTTCCTTTAGGAGAAATTCAACTTGACCGTAAGAGATCCACGGAACCAAAGCCAAAGTGGACACGGAGTCTAAGGAGCTAGAGTGTGCTGTTGTTGTTGTTTGGTGCCATCAAGTCGGTTCCAACTCATTGTGACCCCATGTACAACAGAACAAAACACTGCCCGGTCCTACGCCATCTTCACAATCATTGCTATGCTTGAGCCCATGGTTGCAGCCACTGTGTCAATCCATCTCGTTGAGGGTCTTCCTCTTTTTGGCCGACTTTACCAAGCATGATGTCCTTCTCCAGGAAGACTTTATTCAGGCACCAGGCTGAATTTGCTCCAGAAAATAGGTAAAAGGTGATAGGAAATTCAGGATTCCAGGGTTCTAGTCCATGTCTCTCCTCTGTGACCTCACAAGAGTCATTTTCCCTTGATAGTTTATGTGAAACCCTATGTAGAACTCAGATAAAGTAGTAAGTGCCAGTATTTGCTAGCCTCCTCTTTCTTTACCTTAAAAAAAAAAAAAACAAACCAAACCTGCTTGAATACACCAGCTGGTGTATTTGAACTAATGACATTTTGGTTAGCAGCCAAGTTCTTAACCATTGTGCCAGGCTTTACCTTACTGGATAGTAAATGATTGTTTCATATCTATACTTCTCTAGAATCAAGGATGGCAAAACTTCGTCTGGCTCACTTTAGACACATAAGCAAGTATGCGCCCCCACTTGGCCACTCTCTTTTCTGTGGCTTTTGTTTTGTTTTCTTCACAGTACTTATTGATAACTGAAATTATCTTATTAATTAGTTTTTTAAAATTTGTTATTTTTGCGCTCTGCTATAATGTAGGAGACCTGGTGGCACAGTGGTTACGAGCTCCTCTGCTAACCAAAAGGTCAGCAGTTCGAATGCACCAGCCACTCCTTGGAAACCTTACAGGGCATTTCTACTCTGTCTTATAGGGCTGCTATGAGTTGGAATCAACTCAACTGGCAATGGGTTTTACTATAATGTAAGATTTGAGAAGCCAGGGGTCTTGTCTATCTCGTACATGTTGTTGGCTGCCGTCAAGTCAGCCCCCGACTCCTGATGACTCCACACATAACAGGATCAGACAGTTATGCTCCATAGGGTTTTCACTGGTTGATTTTTGGAAGTGGATCACCAGGCCTTTTTTTCTAGTCCGTCTTAGTCTGGAAGCTCCATTGAAACCTGTTTAGCACATTAGCAACATGCAAGCCTCCACTGACAGATGAGTAGTGGCTGCGCTTGCGGTACAATGGCTGAGAATTAAACCCAGGTCTCCTGCATGGGAGGGGAGAATTTTACCGAAGAACCACCACTGCGTATAGTTTCTGCTAAATAAATATTTATTGAATGAATGAACCTGATTCTTCCTACTTTAAAATATCTTCAAAGAAGAATAACATTTTAACTTTCGAATGAACGCCAAGGAAGTTGTTTTTTTTCCCCCTGGTATCTATTGAAAAATCCTTATTTTTTAGCTAGTGTTGGTTTTTTTTCTTGTTCTGTTTTTCTCAGAACAGCTTTCACATATTTGATTTTTTTTTTCAGTCCAAGTAATTCCAGTTCCTTTAGTCTTCTGTCTTGAGTTTTGTGCATCAATATTCTAACAAGGTGAATGTCTAGTTCTGTGATGAAACCTTTTCAACTTTTCCACTTTGCTCTAAATTTGAGAAACTTGGAAAAGTAGTCTTTGTATGAATAAAGCTCAGGCCAATGTTGACCGCTATGAATTATCAGTTAACAAATAAACGGGTACATTGATGGCTTAGAGCAATTTGTTTCTTTTATCTTTTCCGAATGAAAATTAAAATTTTATTACTACTGTACACATGCCTGTAGAAACATTAAAGTTATACTATTTATAGTCATAATTTCCTATTTTCATCATTTTTGAAAAGAAATATAGTTCAATGTTTGCAGACTTTTTAAATGTAGTGAAGTAGCCTTTAAATATGTGAGTAATCATAAACAAATGTTTTCTTCAAATCCTAATCGACAATTAATCCCTTTTTGTCCTTCCTTCTTTGTCATCCGTTTCAACAGTATGACGTTCAATTTGTTGAGTGGCCTCTGACTTTTGGGCTGCAAAAATCCAATCAGTGGCATTTGACAGTATAGAACTGCTCACGGCATGCCAGACTCCCCATTACCTTTGAAGCACAGTCTTTCAGAGAATCCAAAAGAGATCAGGGCTTGTTTCATGAATATTGTTAGAAAGGGTTTCACTCTGTGTGTAGAAAGACTCATAGTGACCCTGTAGAACAGTGTAGAGCTGCCCCATAGGGTTTCCAAGGCTGTAATCTTTACAGAAGCAGATTGCCACATCTTTCTACCTCGGAGTGGCTGGTGGGTTGGAACCATCAACCTTTAGGTTAGCAGATGAGCGCTTAACCTTTGTGCCACCAAAGCTCCTTGTAGAAAGACTATCATTATGTAGTAATAAGGCCTCTGATATTAGCTATATACTTTCTGGTATTAAATAGATTGTATGGAAAAGAAAGAAGAGTTTTCTGAGACTTGAAGCTCATTCATCCCGCTATTTTGCAGAAAATGAAAATCTGTCCTGCATTTTAACCTTTTATCAAAGTCTTTAGTGCCTGACAATTTTTTAGCGACCAGAATCTGAAGATTAATGGATATAAAGTGTAAAAAGTCCCTTTGCCAAAAGGGAAAAGAAAAATCTTTTCAGTATGCAAAAAAATGAGAGTCACTGAGGTATCTGAATATTATTTAATATTCTCTTGGTGATTTCTTGCCTTTCTTCTTTTGTTTGCATGGAGGCTTGTGTATACAAAGGATTTCTCTGTAGATTTAATTGAGGAGAATGGTCTATCAACCCAGTCTCCCCTGGCTCTATTTATTTGGAACTACCCCATGATTCACGGTCCTTACACACTGTCATCAACTCCAGTGTATCCATTTCCTTCTTATACACTCTCTGTGGCTACCTAAATCATTTGCTTGGCTGTCAAATTCTTTCATAACTTAGTCTTACACTACCCAACTTAATTTTCCATTAAGTCCCCAATGAATATTCTCCACTAGCGTGCTACACCCTAAGGTTGTCATTCTTTTGAACACAGCTTACACCTTCCTGCTCCCATGCTCTCATTCATACTCTTGCTTAGAGAATCTTCCCTTCCTCATCTATACAGTGCCCATCAGTCAAATTCAAGACCGAATTGCATCTTTTTTTATGAAACCGTCTCTAATCTCCTACTTTCTACAGCCCATAACCCAGAACCCTATACCCAGCTGAAGTCCCCATGGATTTTTCTCTTCTTGCAACCTCATAGTTCAAAATTCAGCTTTTAATTCATGTACTATTCGCTAATAATTCCATACATATTATTCATATCTATTAAATTTGGTTCTGAGCTCTTAAAAATCAAAACACATGCTGTCTTAGTTATCTAGTGCTGCTATAACGGAAATACCACAAGTGGATGGTTTTAACAAACAGATATTTATTTTCTTACAGTTCAGGAGGCTAGAAGTACAAATTCAGTGCACTGGCTCTAGGGGAAGGCGTTCTGTCTCTGTCAGCTCTTGGGGAGGGTCCTTGTCTCTTCAGCTTGTTTTCTGTTTCCTTGGAGCTCTCCATGTGGCTTGGCATCAATCTTTCCCCATCTCTGCTTGCTTGTTTAATCTCTTTTATATCTCAAAAGAGAATGACTCAAAATACACCCTGCACTAATCATGCCTCATTAACATAATAAGACAACCCATTCCCAAATGGGATTATAACCACAGGCATAGAGGTTAGGATTTACAACACATATTTTGGGGGTACATAATTTGGCGCAGAGGCAGCATATGATCAGGAACCGATGGTACTGAAGGAAGAAGTCCAAGCTGAACTGAAGACATTGGTGAAAGGTAAGGCTCCAGGAATTGATGGAATACCAACTGAGATGTTTTAACAAATGAAATCAGCTCTGGAAGTGCTCACTCGTCTATGCCAAGAAATTTGGAAGACAGCTACCTGGCTAACTGACTGTTATGCCTATCCCCAGGAAAGGTGATACAACCAAATATGGAAATTATCAAACAATATCATCACTATCACACACAAGTAAAATTTTGCTGAAGGTCATTCAAAAGCAGCTGCAGCAGGATATCAACAGGGAACTGCCAGAAATTCAAGCTGGATTCAAAAGAGGACATGGAACCAGGAATATCATTGCTGATGTCAGATGGAGCTTACCTAAAAGCAGAGAATACCAGAAAGATGTTTACGTGTGTTTTATTGACTATGCAAAGGCATTTGACTGGGTGGATCATAACAAATTATGGATAACATTGCAAAGAATGGGAATTCCAGAACACTTAATTGGGCTCTTGAGGAACTTGTACATAGATGAAGAGGCACTTGTTCAAACAGAACAAGGGGATACTGTGTGGTTTAAAGTGAGGAAAGGTGTGCATGAGGATTGTATCCTTTCACCATACCTATTCAATCTGTACACTGAGCAAATAATCTGAGAAACTGGACTACACAAAGAAGAACATGGCATAAGGATTGGAGGAAGACTCATTACCAACCTGTGACACAACCTTGCTCGCTGAAAGTGAAGAGGACTTGAAGTACTTACTGATGAAGTTCAAAGACCACAGCCTTCAGTATGGATTATACCTCAAAGTCAAGAAAACAAAATCCTCACAACTGGACCAATAAGCAACACCAAGATAAACGGAGAAAATACTAAAGTTGTCAAGGATTTCATTTTACTTAGATCCACAATCAACATCCATGGAAGCAGCAGTCAAGAAATCAAAAGATGCATTGCACTGGGAAAATCTGCTGCAAAAGGTCTCTTTAAAGTGTTGAAAAGCAAAGATGTCACCTTGAAGACTAAGGTGCAGCTTACCCAAGCCATGGTGTTTTCAATCATCTCATATGCATGTGAAAGCTGGACAATAAATAAGGAAGACCAAAGAAGAATTGACGCCTTTGAATTGTGGTGTTGGCGAAGAGTGTTGAATGTACCATGGACTGCGAAAAGAACAAACAGGTCTGTCTTGGAAGAAGTACAACTAGATCCCCTATGTATCACTTTCTTTGGACATGTTATCAGGAAAGATCAGCTCCTGGAAAAGGACTTCATGCTTGATAAGGTAGAGGGTCAGCAAAAAAGAGGAAGACCCTCAGAGAGATGGATTGACACAGTGGCTTCAACAATGGGCTCAAGCGTAACAACGATTGTGACGATGGTGCAGGACTGGGCAGTATTTCGTTCTGTTGTATGTAGGGCAGCTATGAGTCGGAACCACCTCAATGGCATCTAACAACAACAATTCAATCCATAACACAGCTTAGGCTTTTTCTCTCCCAGAACACGTAACATAGTTATGGCACTTGGCATGGACTGTATGGAGTGGGTGGTTCCATGCATCTTTCAAATCTATTAGCCACCAAACTTTAAGTCAGTGGTAAATAAGCACTTCTATGGAGTGATTCATTTGTTACAGGTTTGTTACAAGTTAAAGTTTATGTTCTATGTGATGAAAAGAAGTGACAAAGAATGGTATGGACAGAAGTGAAGCTGTATATGGAAGAGGAAATGGCAACGTATATAAAAGCTCCAAATAGCAATTTTGGAGGTTAATGATATTTGAAGTTCTTTGCAAGGCTAATACACTCTATTTACCTGTTTGGAAATATTTACTGATACGTATAAATCAGCTCCACAAGTTACTGATAAACCTACAAACATATCATGCAGACTTTGGTTCTCACTTGGTGTCAGTTCCTCACAAGCAGGGACTGTGGTTTTCCCAGTTTGTCTCTCTTGGAAGAAATATAGCCAGAATGCTCCTTAGAAGTGAGGATGGAGGGACTTCCTCTCACATACTTTGGACATGTTATCAGGAGGGACCAGTCCTTGGAGAAGGACATCATACTTGGTAAGTGAAAAAGAGATGAGATGGATTGACACAGTAGCTGCAACAATGGGCTCAAACATACTAACGATTGTGAGGATGGCGCGGGACCAGGAAGTATTTCCTTCTGTTGTACATAGGGTCGCCATGAGTCGGAACCCACTCAATGACACCTAACAACAACATCTCCTAAACATAGCACAGTTCCTGGTATAGTTGTAGTCTAATAAATTTTCATTGACTGCATCAATTGATTAATGATTTTTTAAAAAAATATTTAAACTATGACCATTGATACTGAATTGGTGCTAGCTATTTAACCTTAATTTCTCTTACTAAAATTTAGTTGTTTAAAATTTTAAAATCTTAGCAACTGTGAAATTGCAGAAATAACTGTTTCAACTTTCACCAAATAAATTTTTTATATGTTTAAACTTTTAAAAAGTACTTGACACTAAGCCAAAAAAGAAAAAAATTCTACCAGAAGAAAAACTTGTTAAAGTTATCATTTAACATCAGTCAATAAATTGTGTATATGGTGTTATTATGCCAGAGCTAGATGTGTAAGGCCATTAAGTTGGGAAGGCAGATGCAAAACTCAGAGATGTGTTAAAGGAAAAAAGTCCAGTTAAACCATAAGAGATGTGAGCCAAGTTCTGAACTAAAGTAACAGCATTTGATAAATATTGTTTTGTGTTATACTTGTCATCATGGCCACAGTCGTCACCAGTATCATCACTATCATCATCATTATCATCATCATCCACAATGTCTAAGTGGTGTATGGGGCAGACTACTGACAGTGCCCCAAGGCTCTGGGGAGGCTGAGGAGGTTGGGTCAGGGTCAGGGTCCAGCTACTCAAATACAAACCAGGAACATGTTTCCAAACAGGTAAATAGAGTTTATTAGTTAGTAGGACTCATGGTACCAAGGCCAGAGCAAGAGCCACAGCAAGACCGTGTGTTACCGACAATTCGGTCCTTATTGCCTAGCATTAGGATGGCTCTCATAGCACGTAGCAAGGCTGACCCTGTGAGGAAGAGGAAATTCAGGCATGGGGTTGGAGGTTAAATGGGCTCAGTGGCTAAGGATGTTAGGACCAAGACGGATAGTGAGTGAGGCAGGCCAGTGCAATAAACAAAGCTGACATAGTTGAGTTCAAATTTTTTAAATTTATAAACATCTTAATTCAGGATATGAATCAGAATATGATTCAGAATAGACTATGAATTCCATGAGGGCAGATATTTATTTTTTCACTGTGTGGCCAGTGCCCAGCACAATGCTAGGTACAAAGAAGACATTAAATACATACTTGTTAAATGAAAAATACATCTTCATTGGTACTGGTAATCACTGATTAACCCAACTATAGTTTTCTTTGTTCTCATAGTGCACTGGGTTCCAAAAAAAAACTTAAATTGAACATACAGTTACTGGTTACTCACAACTTATAGTTGTATTTCTGAGGCCCATACTAATTTTCAAAGTGACTGCCAAAAAATAAAGGTTAATCTAATTTCTAATCATCCTAGAGATATAAGATCTTGGCATCTATTCTACTTGGAAGAAAAAATCTTTATGGTCTATTCTTGTAGTCTTTTTACCCTTATTTTCACAACAGAAAAAAATAATCCAATCCACTCAACATAGAGCAGACACTGCAATTTACCAAAAAAAGCAAATCTGACCATTTCCTTTCTTGTTTAAACACTTCTGTTAAACGCTCCCACCACTCTTTTAGCTCCTCTTACCAACATGCTTGCTCTTGCCTTTGGGCCTTTGAACATATTGCTCATGCCTAGATCACTTTTCCTCTCTTTCATTTAGCTGACTCCAATACACCCTTCAATCTCCACTAAACCTCCCCGGCAATAGGTCAGATCTCCCTGATATATCTACTCCTGATCAGGTACGGTGGGGAAATAAGAATCTATAAAATCCATCACACTTTATTATTACTGCTTAGCTCTCTTTACCCCACCAGACTCTGTGCTATAGGTGCTGTGAGAGCAAGGCCCACATCTGTCTACTTCACGGATGAATTCTCTATGCTTCACAGTGTCTGGCACCTTGTATAAAATAAACATTTGAATCAATGAATAATTAATGCATGAGATCATGAAGACTACATTTTTCCAACCTCCATTTTATCTATTTTTTTCAGTTCTCTGTATTTTAAAGCCAACTATTTTGTAAATGTTAATTTGCATCAAGTTGATAATCCTTCTGCTAACCACCTTCCAGTACTTTCTAATGATTATAAATAACCGTTTATGGTCTGAAATTTTAAACTCAATTTTAATATTATTAGAACGTTTTTTAAACATATATAGTAGCTTATAATAATTAGAAATGTATACTTTAAAATTAAATGTATACTCAAAATTCAAGAATAGAGACAGAACATATTTGGACAAATTATTAGACCTTTTAATTTGCTTTGCATAATGCCTATTAATAATATTCAGACTATATATCTATTTATTATTCTCTAATTCTGACTTTTGCTATTAATTATAAAATATTAATGAGCACATTAAAATAATAAATGAAATTATTTAATTAAATAAATTTTGGTATTACTTTATAACTGTAAGAGAAAAACAGGTTATTTCAACTGCCTCATATGCATGCGAAAGCTGGATGACAAATAAGGAAGACCGAAGAAGAATTGATGCCTTTGAATTGTGGTGTTGGAGAAGAATATTGAATATACCGTGGACTGCAAAAAGATTGAACAAATCTGTCCTGGAAGAATGCTCTTTATCAGCAAGGATGGCGAGACTACGTCTCACATACTTTGGACATTTTATCAGGAGGGATCAATCCCTGGAGAAGGACACCATACTTGGTAACGTAGAGGGTCAGCAAAAAAAGAGGAAGACCCTCAACGAGATGGGTTGACACAGTAGCTGCAACAATGGGCTCAAGCATAACAAAGATTGTGAGGATGGTGCAGGACTAGATAGTGTTTCCGTTCTATTGTACTAGGGTCGCTGTGAGTCTGAACCGACTCAACGGCACCTAACAACAAGATTTATAAATAATTTTATTTCTCTTTTAGCTCTGATGATAGCTAAGAACTGAATTATTCAAAGTGATATTATCTCATAATAATATACACACATTTCATTCACGCTTGCATTATTCAATCTGCCTGAATAAATCTGTCACTTTTAATAATGTGCTCACTATTTCAATATCATCAATTATTTCCAGCTAGTAGTGTTGTGCCCTATGAAACCTATTAAATCAATAACCATGCAGCAAAAGATTGTAATAAATCCATTCTGAATAAATTTACAGAAAAATTGGTAAACCAATTATAAATACGAAGATAAACTGGGAATAAAATGCAAACCAGAGAAAAAATCAGAAATAATATTACTTCCCTTAATTTGACCTCTCATGCTTATGTGTAAATATGCAAAAGAGAATTACCAAGAGGAAGCCAGTGCTAAATCACATTTGAAATATTTTATCTGTCTGACAGACCCTTCCTTTTCTCTTATAATCTTGTTATAAATCTACCTTATGTAAAAAAACTTCTGAACTACGTTGAAGAATGTGATTTTGAAAAATCAATAAGAATAATAATTCTGTTCACAGCCTGTATTTGATGAAAGATAGATTATCCTAAATATAATTGTCATCTAGGAATAGGTACATTATCATTGTCTTCATATGACTCACTTCTACTTCATTTGTAGCTTTACTTTTTTTTTTCCAACTGAGATGACAAACATAGCTCCAGGAGTGGAGAGTAAGGAAGCCAATAGTCCTTATAAAGGTCAAGCTTAGTCATAGATAAAAGAGATGAACATCTGTAGGGTATAATTTCAGAGGCATCAGGCAAGTTTCCTGCTCCCAAAATATTTTCTCACCAATTCTGAAATTTATTCCACAAGAAGTGTTATTTTACTTCAGTAGGGATAAGGACAAAAATATGAATTCTCCAATGACATGATACTTTAACTTAAATTTACAGTAATGTTTACCAGCAGAGCTATTCTGGATAAAAGAATTTGTAAGCAGAAAGGCAAGAAGAGAAGGATCAGGGTACAAAGGTCCTGGGTACCCCCAAGGGTAGCGTCTTGGGAGTCAGATAGACCTGGGCTTAAGTTACTTAACCTCTGTGAGAATCAGGATAATCACTTGCAAAATGAGAGTCAAAATAGTACCTAACTTTACATCAAAGGGGACTTTTAGGAGAATAAAGGGTTTAAATGGGCTAAATGAGTTTGTACCATGAAAAGTGCTTATTTTAGTGCCTAACTTATAGAAGACACTCAATAATGTTCACTGTCATAATTATTCTCATTTTTGAAAGCAGAACAGAAAAATTCTCATGATAATTAGATATATATACGTGGCTATATACCAGGAAAAATCATAAAGGAAAGTTACTTAGACTTATTGTTGTTGTTGTTAGTTGCCATCTAGTCCATTCCACCTCCTGGAGCTCTTATGTGTATAACAGAATGAAATATTGCTTGTCTTGTGTCATCCTCACAATTGTTGATATTTTGAGCCCATTAGTCACAAGTAGAAAGCAAAGGATGATAAATTTAAGCTTAAATATATCAGTTACTATGTTAAATATAAGTGGATTAAATAGTACAATTAAAGAAAAAGATTGTCACACGTGATCAAAAAAAACAGAAAACAAAAAACACACAAGCATACTGCTTATAAGGTGCATACATAAGATGTAAGAATCCTGAAAATTTGAAAGCAAAAGAGTGGGAAAAAAAAAATCCATCATGCAAACACTGACTAAAAGAAAGTTAATGTGATTATATTAAAGTTAATGTGATTATATCAAAGTTAGTGTGATTATAATAAGGTTTGCAATCTACTACTAACCTAAAGTTTGGCTGTTCAAACCCTCCTAGCAGCACCACTGAAAACAAGCCTGGTGATCTGCTTCCATAAAGATTATAGCCAAGAAAACCCTATGAAACAATTCTACTCTGTAACACATGGTGTTGCCATGAGTTGGAATCAACTTGACGGCAAAGAGTTTTGATTTATTTTATATTTTTTATTGTACATCAGGTGAAGGCTTACAGAACTAATAGTTTCTCATGAAACAGAAGTACACATGTTGTTTTATAACATTGGTTAACAACCCCACAACTTATTAACCCACTAACTTCTCAACCTCTTTTTTTTTTTTTTTGGTGAAAATACACATAGCCAAAGATACACCATTTCAAAAATTTCTACATGCACGGTTCAGTGAC
>NW_004443938.1:18546944-18560375 GCF_000243295.1 Trichechus manatus latirostris | reverse complement strand
TGGTGCTTGGCTGAGTTCTTTATCTCTTCATTTGATGTTTTAGGGTTTCAGGATTGTTGTATTCTCTCTTCGGCTTAGTTTTTCAGATCTTTGCTGTGGAAGGATGGCATGGTGCTTCTGCCTAGAGCGCCATTTTGCTGGAACTCCGAGTTTTGATTTTTTTTGATGATTATATTAGTGTTAGTATTGTTATATTAATATCAAAGTAAACATTAAGGATAAAAAAGCATTATTGATGATAAAGAAAAACATTTATATTGTTAAAATGTCCAGTTAATCAGAAATACATAATTTTAAATTTTTATGCATTGAATAATATAACTTAAAACTATATAGATGAAAATTTGACATAACTGAAAAAAAGAACTGATAGATTTTAAAATGGACATCTCAGTAGTTGTCAAAAAATAAAACAGTAAGGATATAGAATATTTGACCTAAATAATTAATAAAATTGACATACTAGACATATATAAACACCGCATTCAACAATTGCAGGATACCTCGTTTTCAATTGTATAAACTAAGTAATAAAGTAAACCTTACGGAATTTCAGGTAATTGAAACATTAACAGAATATATTCTCTAACTCCAATGCAATAGAGCTAGAAAGCAATAATTTAAAAAACTAAAATATTCCCATGTTTGAAACTAAAGAAATACACTTCTAAATAATAGAAATTAAAAAGTACAATGAAAATCAGAAAAAAATGTAACTGAATAATTAAAATGCTGAATATCTAAACTTGTGAGATATTGCTAAAGTCTTTCTTGGAGAAATATTTATAGTTCTAAATACACAGGTTAGACAAGAAGAAAGGTTTAAAACCAATTATCTAAACTTACATATCCAGAAGTTAGATAAAGAAAAAACCAAAACCAATAGCGACCCATAAGATTTCCAAGGAGCAGCTAGTGGATTCAAACTGCAGACTTTTTGGTTATCAGCCAACCTTTTAACCACTGTGCCACCAGGAAGAAGAAGTTAAACCCAAAGAAAGTAGAAAGATAAGAACAGCAATTAAACAGAAAGTAAACCTAAATACAGAAGTGCAAAAAACCACAAGACTAATTCCTTAAAAATACTAATCAAGTTAATAAATCCTACCAAAACTGTACAAGAAGAGTTAAGGCAGAAAGATTCAACATCAGGAATAAATTTTTAAGATCACACATACAGTAAAAAAATAAAAAACTGAATATTGAATATATCATAGTGTCTTGGTTATCTAGTGCTGCTATAACAAATACCATAAGTGGATGGCTTTAACGAACAGAAATTTATTCTCTCACAGTCTAGTAGGCTAGAAGTCCAAATTCAGGGTGCCTGCTCCAGGAGAAGCCTTTCTCTCTCTGTAGGCTCTAGAGGAATGTCCTTGTCATCAATCTTCCCCTGGTCTAGGAGCTTCTCAGCACAGGGACCCAAAGGACATGCTCCCCTCCTGGTTCTTCATTCTTGGTGTAGGAAGTTCCCCTGTCTCTCTGCTTGCTTCTCTCTTTTATATCTCAAAAGAGATTGACTCAAGATACAACCTAGTCTTGTAGATTGAGTCCTGCCTCATTAATATCATAGAGGTTAGGATTTGCAATACATAGGATGATCACATAAGATGATAAAATGGTGGACAACCACACAATACTGGGAATCATGGCCTAGCCAAGTTGATACACATTTTGGGGGAGACACAATTCAATCTGTAACACATGGGGACTACCAGAAGAATGAACAAATCTCTGTTGGAAGAAGTACAGCCAGAATGTTTCTCACAAGTCAGAATGGCAAGACTTCATCTCAAGTACTTTGGACATGTTATCAGGAGGGACCAGTCCCTGGAAAAGGACATCATACTTGGTAAAGCAGAGGGTCAGTGAAAAAGAGGAAGACCCTCAATGAGAAGGATTGACACAGTGGTTGCAACAACGGGCTCAAACATAGCAATGATTGTGAGGATGGCGCAGGACTGGGCAGTGTTTCATTCTGTTGTACATAAGGTCTCTATTAGTCAGAACCAATTCGACAGCACCTAACAACAACAACATACAGGAAAAGGATCATAGAAGGTTATTGTGAACAATTTCAGGCCAATACATTTGAATATGTAAATGAAATTGAAAAATTTATTTTTAAAAACCCACAATTTATCAATCTGACATGGCACAAACAAATTTAACCATATATTGGGCCATAAAGCAATTTTACACAAATTTGAAAGGATTGAAATCATACTGAGAATGTTTTGGAATTCAGTGAGAAGATGATAACAAAAAGATAATTAGAAAATCTCCTTAAAAGTGAGGCACCTAGGGTACAAAGTTTAAGGAGATATTCACTCTCAGGATTGTCTAAGTGCAGGAGCCTCACTTACCTAATCCCAGTCCTGGCCCCGCCTCAGAACTCTATTTATCCCTCTTTCACTAATGTTGCCATATATTTTAATTATACATACATTTTTAACTGCACAATTATTATAACTAATCTTTTAAACAATCAATATTCATTTAGATTTACACATATATTTACTTTTTCTTGTGCTCTTCATTCTTTCTAAAATTGTCATACTTACATTTCAGATAATTTTCCTTCTCTCTAAAGCATTCCCTCTTAGTCTGGGTCCTCTATTTAAAAAAAAAAAAAAAAAAAAAAAAAAAAAAAAAAACCTTAGTTTTTTAAGTATCTTTTGAAATCTCTTTATGTCATCTTCTTCTATGAAAGATATTTTCACTGGGTGATACTTTTCTTGGTTGGCAGTTATTTCTGTTCGGTCCTTTAGATTTCATTCCAATTTATTCTGGTTTCCATTATTTCTCATGAGAAGTCAGTTCTTAGTTTTAGTGTTTTTCCAGGGCTTCGAAGAGGTTTGTTCTGGTTCTAACCCCTGCTGAGAATTTGCATTTCTAACAAGTTCCCAGGCAAAGCTAATACTGCTGGTAAGGGACCAATTCTGAGAACTACTAGTAGACCAATGGTTCTCAAATTTTATTGTATATAAGAATCACCTGGGGGTCCTATTAAACTGCAGGTTCTAATTCAGTACATCTGGGGTGGAAATGCAAATTTCTCAGCAGGGGTTCAAACTGAAATGAACCGGTTCAAAGCCCAAGTTTTTCCTTTGAAGATAATGTATCTTTCTTGTCCTCTCAAGATGTTTTTTCAAGGTTTTCTCTTTGCCTTTACTTTTCAGTAATTTTACTTTGATGTGCTTTGGTATGGTTTTCTTTGTATTCGTCCTACTTTATGTCATAGTGCTTCTTGAACCTGTGGGTTGATGTCTTGTGTTACTTTTAAAAAAAATATTTGGTTAGTTTATTTTAAAATATTACTTCTGTTTCCCTGTTTCTCTGTCCTGTCCTTCTGAGACTACAATTACACGTATATTAGATCTTTCACTGTATTTCCGTGTCTCTTTTCTCAGTTGTATTCGTCTCATACTTTTATTCTGTAGGCTTCTATCTGAATGTTTTTCACTGAAATATCTTCCAGTTTACTAATCTTCTTTTTTGCTATATTTAAATCTGTTCAATTAATTTCAGTTGTTGTATTTTTAGTACTTAAAGTCCATATTTAATAATCTAATATCTAGATTACCCATGAGTCTATTTATAGTGTCTGTTTATCTCTTGCCTTTTTGTCATTTGTTTTCTGGCATAATTAGTAATTAGTTATTAAATGCAATATGTTGTCAATGAAAAAATTATAGCATCTCTAGATGTTATTATCTTCCTCTAGAGAGGACTTAATTTTTTTTTTCCTGGCATGCAGGTAAAATACGGGTAGATTACTTTGATCTACTCTTGGATTGTGTTTCAGCCTTTTGGAGGACTGCTCAATTGCCAGATTGTTTGTTCTCCTTGGGTGCAGCCTATCAGAGTCTCAACAGTAAGCCTGAGATGTTGACCAGGGCTCTCCTCCTTGGTAGGCACTTGAATTCAATTTTTTCTCCCTGGCTCAATGGGCTGCTAATATCTCTCTACTTAGCTTTTTAGGCTCTTCACAATAACTTTCTGCTTGGTTTCTTAATTTCTTGGTGAATGCATATGCAGCCTAGAAATTGGCAAATGTAACGAGGGGGAATTGTATGAAGAATGTTTGGCTCATTTCTTTTTGATGCCCTTCCTTCTGAGATCATGACCTCTCAAATCCTGGCTGCCTTGGTAGCTCTAACTGCCATTTTTTCCCTCTTATTCTAATGAGGTCGTCATCAAATCTAGATGGCCACTCCATGTATAATCTCTAAACATAAGTTGACTAATGCCTTAAAGAGATAATGTAATGGCCAAAATAGGGATCATCTCAATTCTTCCTTCATCTTCAAGATACTGGTCTCTCAAGATATAGCTGCTTTGTTGTTCTCTGATGCCTTCAAACAAATATTTTTAACACTTTAACCGTTTTTTTATTTGTTTTTTGGCCAGTGATAGGGTTAGCATGACACAAGATACACCATCTTTCTGAAAGCAGATTTCTGGATGTTGAATTTAATCAAATGTTTTTTCTGTATATATTTATATGTATATTACATATACATATATATGTATGTATATAAATCATTATTTTTCTCCTTTATTATGTTAGTGTAGTGAATTATATTGATTGATTTTTTTAATGTTAAATCTATTTTGTATTCATGGAATAATCCCAACATCGTTGTTCCTGCCATATATTATTGCACGCATTTGTTAACAATGGATTTAAGATTTTTGCACGCATGTTATGAGTAATACTGGCCTGTAGAATGCCTGCTTAGGAACAAGCAATTTGACCTTGCACAAAACATAAGACAGTAAGACTACTGTCCTAAACAAGGATCTTCTACATTTAAAGCAGAAGACAACTTTGCCCAGCAGGCCAAATATGTGACAAGAAAGTATATCTATGTCTGGGGTTCTGGGGAAAGGGAGGAACCTCTTATGATAATCAAAACCTTATACCTAAAGGTGGACTTAAGGATAATGGGAATTCAAATTATTTGTGAGGGATAGAAATCCCAAAGTGATAAATTCAACCTAACCCAGGTACAAAATAAGGGAAACATTTGAGCACCGGGCAGAAACAAATGCAAAATAGTTCTGAAAGATACTTTCAGAACACAAGGTCATAAAACTTAGATAAAAAATATAATTTCAGTCAAGTATTAATTCACAATCAGAAATTACAAATTATATGTGGAAACTATAAACTTCATGACAGAGCCAGAAATGAGTAACACAAAAGGAAGCAACAATTAAATTGAAAGCAAACCAAAAGAAAAAAGAAAAAGAAACCTGTTACCAATTCTGACTCATAGTGATCCTATAGGACAGAATAGAACTGCCCCATAGGGTTTCTAGGCTATAAATCTTTACAGAAGCAGACTGCCATATCTTTCTCTCCCAGAGAAGATGGAGTATTCAAACCACCAACCTTTAGGTTAGTGACCAAGCACTTTAACCACTGCACCAGTAGGGCTCCTCAACTGAAAGCAAGTGTACCTAAAACAGAATGCTACAGGAAGGTTGCAAATAATGGGATAGAATGAGATATTTCAGGCAAATATTAACCAAAAAAATCTGGTATGGCTAAATTACTACCGGATAAAATGTTATTTAAGATAAAAATACGTTAACAAATATGAATGCACTGTTGTTGTTAGGTGCTGTCTTAGCTATCTAGTGCTGCTATAACAGAAATGCCACAAGTGGATGGCTTTAATAAACAGAAATTTATTTTCTCACAGTTTAGGAGGCCAGAAGTCCGAATTCAGGGCATTGGCTCTAGGTGAAGTCTTTCTGTCTCTGTGGCCCCTGGAGGAATGTCCTTGTCTCTTCAGTTTGTTTCCTGTTTCCTTGGAGCTCTCCATGTGGCTTGGCATCAATCTTCTCCCATCTCTGCTTCCTAGCTTGTTTGTTTTATCTCTTTTATATCTTAAAAGAGATTGACTCAAGATACACCCTAAACTAATCCTGTCTTCTTAACATAACAAAGACAGCCCATTCCCAAAGGAGATTATGACTACAGGCATAAAGGCTAAGATTAATAACACATAGGATAATTATTACATCAGATCACAAAATGGAAGACAATCACACAATACTGGGAATCACTGCCTAGCCAAGCTGATAAATGTTTTCAGGGACACAATTCAATCCATAACAGGTGTCGTCAAGTCAGTTCCCACTCATAGCGACCCTATATACAACAAAATAAAAAAACACTGCCCCATCCAGTGCCATCCTCACAATCATGGCTATGCTTGAGCCCATCATTGCAGCCACTGTGTCATTCCATCTTGTTGAGGGGCTTCCTCTTGTTCCCTGACCCTCTACTTTACCAAGCATGATGCCCTTTTCCAGGGACTGGTCCCTCCTGATAACATGTCCAAAGTACGTGAGATGAGAAGAGTCCCACCATCCTCACGTCTAAGGAGAATTCTGGCTGTATTCTTCCAAGACAGACATGTTCTTTTTTCTGTCACTGTCACTCAAGGGCATACTCGATATTCTATGTCAACACCAGAAGTCAAAGGCATCAATTCTTCTTCCGTCTTACTTATTCATTGTCCAGCTCTCACAAGCATATGAGGTGATTGAAAATACCATGGCTTGGATCAGGTGCAACTTAGTCCTCAAGGTGACGTCTTTGCTTTTTAATATTTTAAAGAGGTCTTTTGGAGCAGATATGCCCTATTCAATACGACATTTATTTCCTGCCCGTTGCTTCCACAGTGTTGATTGTGTATCCAAGTAAAATGAAATCCTTGACTACTTCAGTATTTTCTCCATTTATTAAGATGTTGCCTATTGGTCCGGTTGTGAGGATTTTTGTTTTCTTGATGCTGAGGTGTAATGCATACTGAAGGCTGTAGTCTTTGATCTTCACCAGTAAGTGCTTCAAATCCTCTTCACTTTCAGCAATCAAGGTTGTGTCATCTGCATATCACAGGTTGTTAGTGAGTCTTCCTCCAGTCCTGATGCCATGTTCTTCTTCATATAGTCCAGCTTCCTGGATTAATTACTCAGCATACAGATTGAATAAGCATGGTGAAACGCTACGACTCTGACAAACACCTTTCCTGATTTTAAACCACTCAGTATCGCCTCATTCTGTTTAAAAAACTGCCTCTGGGTCTACGTACAAGTTCGGCATGAGTGCAATTCCTATTCTTCACAATGTTGTCCATAATGTGTTATGTTCCACACAGTCAAACACCTTTGCATAGTCAATAAAACACAGGTAAACATTTTTATGGTATTCTTTGCTTTCAGCCAAGATCCATCTGCTATAAGCAATGATATCCCTTGTTCTACATCCTCTTCTGAATCCAGCTTGAATTTCTGGCGGTTCTCTGTTGATGTACTTCTGCAAACTCTTTTGAATTATCTTCAGCAAAATTACTTGTGTGTGATATTAATGATATTCTTCCATGATTTCTGAATTCTGTTGGATCATCTTTCTTTGAAATGGGCACAAACGTAGATCTCTTCCAGACAGTTGGCCAAGTAGCTGTCTTCCAAATCTCTTGGCATAGAAGAGTGAGCACTTCCAGTGTTGCATCCATATGTTGAAACGTCTCAATTGGTATTCTGTCAGTTCTGGAACCTTATTTTTTGCCAATGCCTTCAGTGCAGCTTGGACTTCTTCCTTCAGTACCATTGGTTCCTGCTCATATGGTACCTCCTGAAATGGCTGAATGTTGACCAAATCTTTTTGGTACAGTGACTCTGTGTATTCCTTCCATCTTCTTTTGATGCTTCCTGCGTCATTCAATATTTTGCCCACAGAATCCTTTAATATTGCGACTCGAGGCTTGAATTTTTTCTTCAATTCTTTCAGCTTCAGAAATACGGAGTGTGTTCTTCCCTTTTGGTTTTTTAACTCCAGACCTTTGCACATTTCATTATCATACTTTACTTTGTCTTCTCAAGCCACCCTTTGAAATTTTCCGTTCAGCCCATTTCTTCGTCATTTCTTCCATTCGCTTTAGCTAGTCTACATTCAAGAACAAGTTTTACCCGCACTCACCTGTCATCTTGTTATACTATGGTGGTTTGTGTGTTGCTGTGATTCTGGAAGCAGGGTCACCCATGGTGGATAGGTTTCAGCAGAGCTTCCAGACTAAGACTAGCAAGAAGGAACTGGTGGTCTACTTCTAAAAAAAATTGGCCAGTGAAAACCTCATGGGTAGCAGCAGAACATTGTCTGATACAGTGCCGAAAGATGAGCCCCTCAGGTTGGAAGGCACTCAAAATATGTCTGGGGAAGAACTGCCTCCTCAAAATGGAGTCAACCCTAATGATGTGGATGGAGTAAAGCTTCCGGAACCTTCATTTGCTGATGTGGCATGACTCAAAATGAGAAGAAACAGCTGTAAATATCCACTAATAATAGGAACTTGGAATGTATGAATTATGAATTTAGGAAAATTGGAAGTAGTCAAAAATGAAATGGCATGCATAAACATTGATATCCTAGGCATTAATGAGCTGAAATGGACTGGTTTGGGCCTTTTTGAATCAGATAATCATATAGTCTACTATGCCGGGAATGACAAATTGAAGAGGAACGGCTTCACATTCACCATTTCAAGATCTATCCTGAAGTACAGTGCTGTCAGTGATAGGAAAATATCAACACACCTACAAGGAAGACCAGTTAATACGACTATTATTCAAATTTATGCACCAACCACTAATGCCAAAGTTGAAGAAATTGAAGATTTTTACCAACTTCTGCATTCTGAAATTGATCAAACATACAATAAAGATGCATTGATAATTACTGATGATTGGAATGCAAAAGTTAGAAACAAAGAAGAAGGATTGGTAGTTGGAAAACACGGCCTTGGTGATACAAATTATGCAGGATGCTGCATGATAGAATTTTGCAAGACTAATGACTTCTTCATTTCAAATACATTTTTCAACAAAATAAATGGTGATTATACATATCTTTTAACAATATCTTTTTTTTTTTTTTACTTTAGGTGAAAGTTTACTGAGCAAATTAGTTTCCCATTAGATAGTTTGCACATAAAGTATTTCATGACCTTGGTTTCGTTCCCCACAATGTATCAGCACTCTCCCCATCCACCCGGGTTTGCCCATTTTCTTTCTTCCTGATTACCCCTTCCTGCCTTCTCATCTTATAATTGATGTTCTAAGGAGTACATTCCTCTCAGCTAGTATTGTTTACTTATGTGCTTGTCTATTGTTTGGCTGGGAGGTGGTCTCTGGGAATGGCTTCATTTCCAGGTCTGAAGGGTGTTTCAGGGCTATAGTCTTGGGTGTTCCTTCAGTCTGTCAGACCAGCAAGCCCAGTCTTTTGTGTGAATTTGATTTTTTTGTTCTACTATTTTCTCCCACTCTGTCCAGGACCCTCTGTTGTGATCCCAGTTTGAGCAGTTGATAGTGGTAGCTGAGAAACACCTGGTTCTTCTAATCTCAGGGTCATGTAGGTGGTAGTTCATGTAGTCCATTAGTCCTTTGGACTAATTACTCCCTTAAGTCTTTGATCTCCTTTACTCTCCGGATGGGAAGAGAACCGTAGTTGTACCTTAGATGGCTGCTCGCAAGCCTTTAAGACCCCAGACACTACCCACCAGAGTAGGATGCAGAATATTGACTTTATGTGCTATGTTCTGCCAATTGATGTAGATGTCCCCAGAGTCTATGGTCCTTTGTCTTGTGGCTAGGAACTTCATCCCGCAAGGTGTTTGGTTATGTCCAAGAGGTTTCCCTGGCTTTACTCCATATGTGCTCTATATGAGCTGCATCTACAGTCACGTATGTAGAAATATCTACCACTAAACCTGTATTTGCTGGTGGATGTGTTCCCTTACATCCTCCCAAACCTCTTGACTTATCTATCTACCTATTTGTCCATTCATAAGTTATTGTTTCTTAATACTATTACTACAGGATTTTCTAAGCTATCGTAGTCATCGTACTTGCCCTTTATTCTTACGTTCCTCTGTGTTCTCTCCTGCCTTGGTCATGCTGTACTGACTTCCCCCATATAACGTATTGCCTTTCCTTTCACCAGTTAGATAATATTCTATCTAACTGGTAATTCCCCCACTCCCATCCCTCGTAAACATCAAAGAATGTTTTTTTTTTTTTTCTTTTTTTCCTGTGTGTAAATCTTCTGCTGTTACTTTATAGTAGTGGTCTCATACAATATTTGTTCTTTTGTGATTGACTTATTTCACTAGCATAATGTCCTCCAAATTCATCCATGTTGTAAGATGTTTTGCAGTTCGTCATTATTCTTTATCTTTGTATAGCATTCCTTTGTGTCTATGTACCACACTTTGTTAATCCATTCATCTGTTGATGGACACTTAGGTTGTTTCGATTTCTTCGCTATTGTGAATAGTGCTGCAATGAACATGGGCGTGCATATGTCTATTTGTGTCACAGCTCTTACTTCTTTAGGGTACATACTTAGGAGTGGGATTGCTGGATCACATGGTATTTGCATTTCTAGCTTCTTGAGTAAGCACCATATCATTTTCCAAAATGGTTGTACCAATTTACTTTCCCACCAACAGTGTATAAGAGTTCCAATCTCCCTGCAACCTTGCCAACATTGTTATTTTCAGTTTATTTGATTAGTGCCAGTAATGTTGGGGTGAGATGGTATCTCACTGTAGTTTTAATTGCATCTCACTAATAGCTAGGAGCCCTGGTGGCACAGTTGTTAAGAGCTACGGCTGCTAACCAAAAGGCCAGCAGTTTGAATCCACCAGGTGCTCCTTGGAAACCCTATGGGGCAGTTCTACTCTGTCCTATAGGGTTGCTATGAGTTGGAATTGACTCAACAGCATTGAGTTTGGTTTTTGGGTTAATAGCTAATGATCATGAGTGTTTCGTCATGTGTCTGTTAGCAGCCTGAATATCTTCTTTGCTGAAATATCTGTTCATAACCTTTACCAATTTTTTACTTGGATTGTTTGTCTTTTTATTGTTGAGATGCTAAAGTTTTCTATAAATTTTAGAGATCAGTCCCTTGTTGGATATGTCGTAGCCAAACATTTTTTGCCAGTCTGTAAGTTCTTTTCTGACTGTTTTGGAGAAGTCTTTTGTTGAGTATAAGTATTTAATTTTTAGGAGATCATTTATTTAGTTCATCTTGTGCTATGTGCGCATTTTTAGTTATGTTTAGTACTCTATTTATGTCATATACTAGGGCCCCTAGCATTGTCCCTATTTTTTCCTCCAGGATCTTTATAATTTTACGTTTTATACTTAGGTCTTTGATCCAATATGAGTTAGTTTTTGTGTATGGTGTGAGGGATAGGTGTTGTTTCATTTTTTTACAGATAGACATCCAGTTTTGCCAGCACTGTTTATTGAAGAGACTGTCTCGTCCCCATTTAATTGT
The DNA here is from genome assembly GCF_000243295.1 of Trichechus manatus latirostris. Classification (NCBI taxonomy): domain Eukaryota; kingdom Metazoa; phylum Chordata; class Mammalia; order Sirenia; family Trichechidae; genus Trichechus; species Trichechus manatus. The sequence continues at coordinate 18,549,016 of NW_004443938.1, read as the reverse complement.
CTTTGACCCTTTGTCAAAGATCAGCTGACCATAGGTGGATGGATTTACGTCTGGATTCTCAATTCTGTTCCATTGGTCTATGTGTCTGTCACTGTACCAGTACCAGGCTATTTTGACTACCATGGCCATATAGTATGTTCTGAGATCAGGTAATGTGTTCTTCTTTAATATTGCTTTACTTATCCAAGGCCTCTTTCTGTATAAAGTTGGTAATTAGTTTTTCCATCTTGGTACAGAATGCTGCTGAAATTTGGATCGGGATTGCATTATATCTGTAGATCACTTTGGGTAGTATTGGCATTTTCACAATGTTGAGTCTTCCTATACATGAGCATGGTGTTTTTCCATTTATGTAGGTCTCTTATGGTTTCTTGCAGTAGTGTTTTGTAGTTTTTTTGTATAGGTCTTTTATGTCCCTGGTTAAATTTATTCCAAAATATTTTATGTTATAGGGGGGCTATTGTAAATGGTATTTTTTCCTGATTTCCTTTTCAAAGTTCTCTTTGTTGTGTAAGAATCCAACTGATTTTTCTGTGTTGATCTTTTATCCTGTTACTTTGCTGAATCCTTCTATTCCAGTAGCTTTCTTGTGGAACCCTTGGGATTTTCTATGTACAGTATCGTATCGTTTGTGAATAAGGATAGTTTTACTTCTTCCTTACCAATTTGTAAGCCCTTTATTTTCTTTTCTTGTCTTATTACTCTAGCTAGGACTTCCAGTAAAATGTTGAATAAGAGTAATGATAAAGGGCATCCTTGACTAGTTCCCATTTTTAAGGGGAATTCTTTCAGTCTCTCTCCACTGAGAATAATGTTGGCTGTTGATGCTGTATAAATGTCCTTTATTATGTTGAGAAATTTCCCTTCTATTACTATTTTGCTGAGAGTTTTTACCAGGAATAGGTTTTGGACTTTATCAAATGCTTTTTCTCCATCGATTGAGATGATGATGTGATTCTTTTCTTCTGTTCTATTTACGTGGTGGATTACATTGATTGATTTTCTACTGCTGAACCATCCTTGATACCGAGTATGAATCCCACTTGGTCATGATGTATTATTTTTTTAATATGCTGTTAAATTCTATTGGCCAGAATTTTGTTGAGAATTTTTGTGCCTATATTTATGAGGGATATTGGCCTATAATTTTCTTTTTTGTGGAGTCTTTGCCTGTCTTTGGTATTAGGGTTATGCTAGCTTCATAGAATAAATTTGGGAGTATTCCATCCTTTTCTATGCTCTAAAATAGTTTGAATAGTATTGGTGTGAATGCTTCTCTGAACGTTGGTAGAAAACTCCTGTGAAGCTGTCATGGTCAGGGCTTTTTTTTTTTTTTTTTTGGTTGGGAGTTTTTTTTAATTACCTCTGCAATCTCTTCTTTTGTTATGGGTCTTTTCATATTTTCTATCTCAGTTTGTGTTAGTTTAGGTAGGTAGTGTGTTTCTAGAAATTTGTCCATTTCCTGTATGTTTTCAAATGTGTTGGAGTACAATTTTTCATAGTATTCTGTCATGATTCTTTTTATTTCAGTTAGTTCTGCTGTAATGTCACTCACTTCATTTCTTATTTGGGTTATTTACTTCCTCTCCTGCTTTTCTTTTGTCAGTTTGGCCAGTGGTTTGTTGATTTTGTTGATTCTTTCAAATAACCAACGTCTGGTCTTCACGATTCCTTCTATTGATTTTCTGTTTTCTATTTCATTTATTTCTGCTGTAATCTTTATTATTTCTTTTCTTCTGGTGACTGTGGGCTTCTTTTGTTACTCTCTTTCTATTTGTTTGAGATGTAGGGTTAATGTTTCGATTTTGTCCCTTTCCTTTTTTTGATGTGTGTCTGTTGCTATAAACTGTCCTCTGAGCACTGCTTTTGCTGTGACCCAAAGTTTTCGGTAAGACACGTTTTCATTCTCATTTGATTCTAGGAATTTTTTTTATTTTAAATTTGATTTTTATTACTCATTTTTTTCTTTTTTGAATTTTTTTTTTGTACTTTCGATGAAGGTTTACAGAACAAATAGTTTCTCATTAAACAGTCAGTACACATATTGTTTTATGACATTGGTTTACAACCCC
>NW_004443938.1:18543484-18544839 GCF_000243295.1 Trichechus manatus latirostris | reverse complement strand
GATCCTCTCTGTGTCTTCTGTTTTCTCCCCCTGTCCTGGAACTCCGATCACTTGCAGATTTTTGCTTTTGATTGTATCCCACATAATTCTCAGGGTCTCTTCATTTTTCTTTGTTCTTTTTTCCGATTTTTCCTCAAACAGAGTTGTATCCAAGTGTTTGTCTTCAATTCTGCTGATCCTGTCTTCCACTGTTGCAAATCTTCTCCTCAACCCTTCTATGACACTGTCTGTTCCTGAAATCTTATTGTTTATCTTTTGGGTTTCTAATTGTTCTTTTTGTATAATTTCTAGCTGTGAATTTATTTTGACATTTTGTTCCTGCATTATTTTCCTGAGTTCTTCCATTTTTTTGTCTGTATTTGCCATGAATTTGTCTATTTTTTCCTCATTTTTGTCTGCTTTTTGCCTCAACTCTTGGACATTTCTGAGTATTAGAGATTTGAATTCCCTGTCAGGTAGCTCTAGTGCCTTTTCTTCTACTGGAAATTCATCTGGTGTTTTATTTTGGATGCTTACTGGAACCATCCTGTACTGTTTTTGTAAATGTTTTGATATTGTCTGCTGTCTTCGGAGCATTCGGTAGTTATTTTTCTCGTTTGTTGATTGTAGATTTGTTTATTTTGTCCTCTTTTTTTTTAAAAAAAAATTATTTGGCTATGTCTGAGCAGGTGGGCTGTGTGTTCTTTGTTGTTTGCTTGTTTGTGTGCACCATACTTTTCGCCTCCTTCTCCAATTGGCAGAGTCAGTGGCTCAGATATGTTACAGCAGGGCATGTCTAGCTGAAGAGGAGTTGCTGGAATGGGTTGTTTGTGGCACTTACTACAGCCACCAGAGCGGGTCGGTAATCAGTGCAGGGCAGGTTCCAGTAGACCATGCATGTGCTGCTTGGTGGTGTGATGTTAAGCGCACAGTGCAGGTAGGCAGGATGGAGGAGGGAGATTGTGATGTGTGGAGCTAAGATGGATATGGGAGAGAGGAACAGGAGCCAAAAACATACAAACAAAAAAGAGTGCTAGGAGAGCTTGCTATTGGAGTGGAGAGATGAGAGACTATGAAAAGGAGAAAAACAAAAAGGGGAAGAAGAAGAAAAAAAGAAAAAGAATGAATAAATAAACATTATAAAGAAAAAAGAACAGCAAAGCTCCCAGGGATCCCACCGGTGTGGCTACACAGTCTGGGGAAGTTGTTCCCAGGTGTTGAAGTACTGCCTGGCTAGGAGGTGTAGAGGTATTCAGTGCCCGGTATCCAGGAGAAAGGAAGAGAAGGAAGATATAGAGAGATGAGAAAGTGAGTAATGAAGAAAGACAAAAAGGGAAAAGAAAACAAAACAAATTAAAAAAAAAAAAAAGACCCCC
>NW_004443938.1:18526763-18543384 GCF_000243295.1 Trichechus manatus latirostris | reverse complement strand
CCCCCCCAAAAAAAAAAACAGAAAAAAAAATCCATGAAAAAGGAAATACTCTCAGGGATCCCTCTGCACATCTGCGTAAGCTGAAGGGCTAGATCCCAAGCCGCGCAGCACCGTCAGGCCAGAACAGGCTCCCAACTCTAGAAAAGAAAAAGCAAACAAACAAAAGCCCCAGGATCCCACCAGTGTGGCAGCACAGATTGGGAAGCAGTTCCACACTCGAACGGAGCTCCACAGCCCCTCAGGAAGAAGCAAAGATGGCGCACGGAGCCAGGTATTTTGAGCAAAAGGAGGAGGAGGTGGTGAGAGGTAAGGAAGGAATCAAAAGAAGTGGAAAAAAGCAACACCAGCAGCCAACAAATGGCACTCAGGGAGTCGGCCAGTGTGGGTGGGTGGAATCCAAGCATCCAGTGCTTCCCAGCCAAGAGACTGTGGCTGTGGGAAGCAGAAGAGGCTGAGTGGGGGTGAAGAAGGGTCAGGGGTGGGAAAGCGTATATCGCCAGTTACCGGTTGTTCTGTCTCCTGCTGTTAGCTCCGTGAAGCTGCTTTCTCGTACCCCCATTTGCTGGTCTCTGATAGGAGTTCAAGATGGCAGATCCGTGCTGCATTAGCTGATAGGGGACCTCTCAATGTATGTCTCCTCGCTCTCTGTTCTTTGTCAATTTCTTATTCTGTTTGGTGCTTGGCTGAGTTCTTTATCTCTTCATTTGATGTTTAGGTTTTCGGGATTGCTGTTTTCTCTGTTAGGCTTAGTTTTTTGGATCTTTGCTATGGAAGGACGGCATGGTGCTTCTGCCTAGAGCACCATGTTGCCAGAAGTCTTGTCTATTCATTGGTTTTTAAGTAAGGTGTTATTCAATTTCCACGTATTTGATTTTTTCCCTTGCTCTTCCTGTTATTGATTTCAATTTTTATACCATTGTGATCAGAGAAAATACTTTGTATTATTTCAGTGTTTTCAATTTTAGTGAGGTTTGTTTGCAGCCTAAAATGTGGTCTATTCTGGAGAATGATCTATATGTATTTCAAAAGAATGTATACTTTGCTGCTTTTGGGTGGAGTGTTCTGTATATGTCTATAAGGTCAAATTGTTTGATTGTGGCAATTAGGTCTTCTGTATCTGTGAGGGTTAAGATTGTGTGTCAACTTGGCTAGGCTATGATTCTCAGTGTTTTGGAAGTTGTATAATCTTGTAATTACTTCCCTGTTGAAATTCGATATGTGATCACCCCCATGATGGAATCTGCTGAGTGGTGCTCATGGTGGCAGGGCCTGTGGAGGCTCACTGCCCCCTCAGCCTTCATCTCTCTGAACTCCACCACTTACTTCTTTCCTGCTAGCCTTGCCAAGGTTTTTGGTTTGTTCTGGATCCTACAGCTGCCTCTTATTCATCTGACCTCCAGTTCTTGGGACTTGAGCTAGAAGCTTACTTGCTGGTTAGGATTCATCAATCTTTACAGTCTGTGAGCAAGAGTCCTGCTCCCTGATCTGCCCATCTTGGGTTTGCCAGCCCCTGCGGCTACATGAGTCAGGAGAAACCTCTATCCTGATTCACGGACTTGGTACGTTCCAGCCTCTACAATCATGTGAGCTGTTTCCCTGATACAAATCTCTCTCTATATATATTTATACACTTTACTGGTTTTGCTTCTCTAGAGAACCCAGGCTAAGACATTTTGTACCGAGAGTGGTTCTAGAGAAACAAAATTGTAAGGATGAGTTTTCTAAATTGGTCCTCAAGTATGATTAGTCTTAAAGATGTTGAGGACTCTGCTTTCGGTAGTAAAGAGGGCACTGCTAATCCACGGTGTGAAGTGGCAATTCAAATATGGAAAATATCACCAACAATAGAACAGGTATTGGTGAAAGGCAAGGCTCTGGGTTATTGCATATATAATACCTTTCTACAATTTTGTCAAAATGATAAGTATAAGGAAGCTTGTTGGTTGGTCCTACTTTTGCTAGACAAACTGGTGAAAGAAAGAGATGCACTCAGGGCTTCAGAGTCAAATCTCAAGTGCCTCATAAATGACCTCAAAGTTTTCACTTGTGCTTTGAAAGACAGTCTTATTTCTTGTAGTAACAGAGTTGATATTGCCAAAAACCAAACCCAGACTCTTATTGTAAGAGTGGCTGAATTACAACACCAGCTCAATTGCCAACTTCGAGAGGTGTCTGAAATTAAAGTGAGGGCATTGATTGCAAAGAAATGGGTTCCTGAAACCTGGTATGGGGACATATGGGCAGATAATCAGAAAGCTGGAGACACTGAGCCCCTAAATTCCACTGAATCACTCAAGCCAACAGAACTACTCCCATCTGAAGAGACTACTTCATGTTTGTCTGCTACACCACCCTACCCAGAAAAACCATAAGCCCCTCCACTCCCTTCTAATGAGATTAGCCCTAGCCCAGCTGCCTCTAAAGAGCCCTTGCCTGAGTCATTGCCTGGGGCATCGCCTGAGGCAGATGCTTTACAAGACAATGCTGAATGTTCTCAAAATAATTCCATATTACCAATTCTGGCTTCTAGACCTATAACTTGACTTAAGTCCCAGTGAGCCCAAAAGATGAAGTACAAAGTGTGACCCAGGTGGCACACTACACTCCAAAAGAACTGTTTTTCTAATACGTACAAACAGAAACCTGGGGAATATGTGTGGGAATGGCTATCAAGGGTGTGGGATAATGGTGCAAGGAACATAGATGGATCAGTCTGAGTTTATTGATATGGGTCCACTAAGCACAGATTCTTCATTCAATGTTTCAGCTCGAGAAGCTAGGAAAGATCTAATAGCTTATTTGGATGGGTTGCTGAAGCATGGATTATGCAGTGGCCTACACTAAATCAAGTTGAAGTACCAGATCTGACTTGGTATACTGTAGAAGAAGGTATCCAAAGGCTTAAGGATATTGGCATACTAGAGTGGTTGGACCCACAGACCACCCACACATGGAATGCCCAGAGGACACATCTTTCACCACAACTGTGAGGAACAAATTTGTGAAAGGAGCTCCAGCATCCTTGAAGACTGTTGTGATTGCTATTTTTTGTAAATCAGATTTGACAGTCGGAACTGCCCTAACTGAATTAAGACACCTAACTAAAATAGGGCTGATTGGACCCTGTGGCAGTAGGGACCAAGTGGTAGCATTCTATCAACAAAGACAAGGTGGGCACGGTTACAGTAATGCACAGCGGCATCAAAACAGTAATCAGAATAGTCTGACTCATATGGGCGTATGGTGTTGGCTAATTAGTCACGGTATCCCACACAGCATTGCCTCTGATCAAGGGACTCACTTCACAGCAAATGAAGTACGGCAGTGGGCCCATGCTTATGAAATTCACTGGTCTTACCATGTTCCCCATCATCCTGAAACAGCTGGCTTGATAGAATGATGGAATGGCCTTCTAAAGACACAATTATGGTGCCAGCTAGGTGGCAATACCTTGCAGAGTTGGGTCAATGTTATCCAGGAGGCTGTATATGCTCTAAACCAATGTCCAGTATATGGTGCTATTTCTCCTATAGCCAGGATTCATGGGTCCAGGAATCAAGAGGTAGAAATGGGAGTGGCACCACTCACTATTACCCCTAGTGACCCACCCACAAGGTTTTTGCTTCCTGTCCCCACGACCTTATGCTCTGCAGGTCTAGAGGTCTTAGTTCCAAAGGAAGGAATGCTCCCACCTGGAGTCACACCACTGATCCATTGAACTGGAAGCTAAGAATGCCACCTGGCCACTTTGGGCTCCTTACGCCTCTGGATCATGGGCAAAGAAGGGATTTACCATACTCGCTGGTGTAATTGATCCTGATTACCAAGAGGAAATCAGACTGATATTACATAATGGAGGTAAAGAAGAGTATGTCCAGAATGCAGAAGATCCCTTAGGGCATCTCTTAGTACTACCATGCCCTATCATTAAAGTCAATGGAAAACTACAGCAACCCCATTCTGACATGACTACTAACGGTCCAGACCCTTCAGGAATGAAGGTTTGGGTCACCCCACCAGGCAAAGAACCATGACCAACTGAGGTGCTTGCTGAGGGCAATGGGAGTACAGAATGGGTGGTGGAAGAAGATAGTTCTAAATACCAGTTACGGCCACAGGACCAGTTGCAGAATGAGGACTGTAATTGATATGAGTATTTCTGCTTTGTATATGTGCATCAAATATTTTTGTTTTCTTCACTTATAAAACATAAGATGTAAATGGGGCTAGTGCAGTTTTGATTGTATGTGTGTTAGTTGTATCATGTTAGGCACAAGTTTGAATTTGTAATTGTCTTTATTGAGGGGTTATATATGGTTTGGGGAGATGTGTAAAGGTGCCAAGTTGACAAGCGGTAGACTGTGATGGTTAAGATTGTGTGTCAACTTGGCTGGACCATGGTTCTCAGGTTTTGACAGTTGTATAATCTCGTGATCATTTCCCTGTTGAAATTTGATATGTGATCATCCCCATGATGGAATCTGCTGAATGGTACAGGCAGAGGCAGGGCCTGTGGTCGTTCACCACCCCCTCAGCCTTCATCTCTCCACCCTCTGCTACCTACTTCCATCCTGCTTGCCTTGCCAAGGTTTTTGGCTTGTTCTGGATCCTGCAGCTGCCTCTTGTTTATCTGATCTCCAGTTCTTGGGACTTCAGCTAGCAGCTTGCCTGCTGTTCTTGGGATTCATCAACCTTCACAGCCTGTGAGCAAGAGCCTTGCTCTCCAACCTACCCATCATGGGTTTTCCAGCCCCTGTGGCTACGTGAATCAGGAGAAACCTCTATCCTGATCCACAGACTTGGGAAGTTCCATCCTCTGCAATTGTGTGAGACGTTTCCTTGTTATAAATCTCTCTCTCTCTCTCTCTCTCTATCTATATATATATATATATATATATACATACTTATATGCTTTACTAGTTCTACTTCTCTATAGAACTCAGCCTAAGACAGTATCTTTGTTGAATTTCTTTCTAGTTGTTCTGCCCTTCACTGAAAATGGTGTGTTGAAGTTTCCTACTATTATCGTGGAACTATCTATTTCTCTTTCCAATGCTTTTAGAGTTTGTTGTATGCATTTTGATGCCCTTTCATTGAGTACATATATGTTTATTATGGTTATGTCGTCTTGGTGATTGACCCTTAAATAATTATATAATGTCCTTCCTTATCTTTTGTGGTGGATTTTGCCTTAAAATCTCTTTTATCAGAGATTGATATTGCCACTCCTGCTTTTTTTGGTTGTTGTTTGATTGATTTTTTTCCATTCTTTGATTTTTAATATATTTGTGTCTCTTGTAGAGAGCATACTGATGGGTCATGTTTTTTTTAATCCATTCTGCTACTCTATGTCTCTTGTGGGGTTGAAGATTTCTTTGTTCTGCTTAATTTTCTGCATTGATTTCTTTTTTGTTTGTGAATCTTCTTTTAATTTTTTTCGTTGTTATTGATTTTGTGAATACTGAAACTTCATGTTTTTTTTCTTTTTTATTGTGATAATTAGGTTTGTTAACTGTGTTAGTGGTTACCTTGAAATTTACCTTTATATTCCTAAGTTTAAAGCAGTCTTTTGCTTCTTGATATCGCCTTGACTTCTCCATATGAAAGTTCTGTAACTACACCATTTATTCTTCCTTTTCATTTTGATGTTGTCATCATTTACAGATTGATATCTCTGGTTCCCTGTATTCAGTCTTTTAGCTTTGTTTTCCTTTCGAGAATTCTTTATCTGGGTTGGTATCTGGCTGATACTGACCTGTGTGCTAATCTCAGGTTGTTGTCTCATGTTGATGCCCCTCTATCCAAAAGACTCCATGTAATATTTCTTGTAAATTTGGTCTGGTTTTTACAAATTCCCTTAATTTCTGTTTTTCTGGAAATTTCTTAATTTCACCATCGTATTTGAGAGGCAATTTTGTTGGATATATAATTCTTGATTGACATTTCTTTTCTTTCAAGATTCTATATATGTTATCCCATTGCCTTCTTGCCTGCATGGTTTCTGCTGAGTAATTAGAGCTTAGTCTTATTGTTTCCCCTTCGTAGGTGGCTTTTCATTTTTCCTGAGCTGCTTTCAGGATTCTTTCTTTGTCTTAGTTTTTGGCAAATTTGATTATGATATGTCTTGGTGACTTTCTTTTGTGGTCTATCCTGTAAGGAGTTTGCTGAGATTCTTGGATGGTTGTCTTCTCATCTTTCATGATAAAAGGGAAATTTTCTTTCAGCAAATCTTCAACAATTCTCTCTGTGTTTTCCATTTCCTCCTCCTGTCCTGGAACTCCAATCAAGTACAATTTTTTTTTCTTGATGGTGTCCCACATAATTTTTAAAATTTCTTCATTTTTATTCATTCTTTTTTCTGATTTTTCCTCAAAAAGTTGGTGTCAAGGGATTTGTCCTCAATGTCCTAAGTCTGTCTTTCAGTAACTCAATTCTGCTTCTATATCCTTCTATTATATTGTCCCATTTCTGAGAATTTAGTCTTAAACTTTTGGAATTCTAGTTGCTGTTTTTGTATGGTTTCTGATTGTCTATTTATTTTGTCATTTTGTTCTTGTATTGTTTTCTTAAATTCTTCTATTGCCTTGTCTGTGTTTTCCTTGATTTTATCTGTGTTTTCCTTGATCTCTTTATTGATTTCTTGGCGAACCCTGTATATTTGTCTTTTGAATTACTTTTCAGGTAGTTCCATTACCATTCTTAATCTGGAAGGTTATCTGGTTCTTCATTTTGGTCACTTGCTGGAGCCATCTTGACTTGCTTCTTTATGTGATTTCATGTTGTCTGTTGTCTCCGAGGCATCACGGTGTTATTATAATTATTGATTTGTTGTGTGTTTGTTTGTTGTGACCTTATTGTTTGTTTTGTTTTGATATACCCAAGTAGGCAGTAGGCAGGGTATGTATGCTACTCTGGTCTCTAGTCTGGCTACACTGGAACTCTCACCACCTGAGTCCAAGTGGGAAGAGCAGTGACTGGGTATGAGAGCTCAGTTCTCTGTACGCTGGTCTTGTAGGGCAGCTGAGTATATAGCTGGAGTTTCTGGTGAGATGATGTGTCTGTCCAGTCATCAGCAGATACAGGTGCAGGGAGCATTCTCATTGGTCACTAGGTTGGGTGTTGTGTGTGCACACTATCAGTTGCTGGGTATTCTGGTTGAAGGTGTCTGGGTTGTCAGTCACTGGGTGAGTGGCACGCAACTTTTCACTGATGGTCCCTGGAAGGCCAGGCTGGGTGGGGGGTGGTTGGAATGGGCACAAGCCTCTGGTTATAGGGGGGCAATGTGGGGGACAAAGTAGGGGAGATGTTGCCAGCCCATAGGTGCCCAGTTGGAAGCTGTGCCCCTGTCCACTACAGCACGCTGTGGAGGAGGGTATGCCACTATTCCTTGGGTGTCTGGAGCAAGTGGTTGGAGGAAGCAGAAGGGGTTGCTGGCCATGGCCCTGGCACTAGTGTGTAGGAGTAGAAGTGCACGGGCACCTGTGCTTACCAAGTAAGATGATCTGGGGCTTCCTGCTGGTGCTTGGGTTGCTCAGATGGGTTAAGGCCAAAGCTGTGCTGGAGCTCCCTGTGGGCTCTTGGGTCACTCGGGCAGGGGACAGGGCAGGGCCAGAGCCACACATGAGCTCCTTGCCAGCTCGCAGGTCACTTGGGAGCAGGACAGGGCAAGGCCAAAGCTGCACTGGAGCTCCCTGCCTGCACTTGGGTCTCTCAGGTGGGAGGAAGGGTGGGGCTGAAGCTGCACTGGAGTTCCCCACAGGCTGGTAAGACAGGGTGGGTGGCTGAGTAGGGGGGAGAGAAAAAAAAAGAAAAAGGAAACGGGCTCATACCATGGTCCCCAGCAGACTGGGCTGCAGGGATGAGGTGCTTGTGCAGCTGATCACCTTGTTTCAATTAAGGTGTGTCTTCTCAGTTTCTCTGTGTCCTGACAGGAATTCCATGAAGTTGCCTGCTGTGCTTCTCATCTGGGATTGTAACTGTGTTTGTCTTAAGATGGTCTTGTTGTGCCAGGCCAGTTGGCTAGTCACCTCCACTCAGTCTTTTCTTGTTTGTTGTTTTCAGTCAATTTCTTCTTCCGTTCTGTATTCGATCTAGTTCTGTTTTCCTTAATTTGATACTCAGGGTTTCAGGATTGACATCTGTACCTGTTTTACTTGGTTTTATGGGTCTTCGCTAGGATGGTGTGGTGCGTCTGACTAGTCTATCATGTTAGCCTCCCAGTTGGAGAAAATCAATATTATATATACCACCTTTCTTTTCTAACTAGAGCAAAATAGAGTTAAAAGTCCAGAGCAAAAAGATAGATCCAAAACTCTTTTCACTTAAAAATTTGAAGGTCTTTATTTGTAAATAATTTATGGGTCTAAAAATTAATAGTAATGGGAATAATAAGATAGTTAGAATGGAATGACAGTAAAAATACTAACTATTAAATCTTGGTCTACAGCTGAAGTGGTATGAGAAGAAAATGTATAGCTCTAATTGAAAGTGTTCAACAAAAGACTGCAAATTAATGATTTATTTATTTAATTCAAAAAATAGAAACCAAGCAATGATAAGAATGCAAAAACATAAAATAAAGGAGATTAGAAGGAACAAAGAGAAATGAAAAAGAAAACAGAGGAATAAGAGAAGAACTGAAAAACCAAAAGATGATTTTTTGAGAAAACTGATGATTTTTTTTTCAATAGGATTGATAAAGACAAGAAAATTGTCAAATAAATTATATTGGGACCAAAAAAGGGGAAAATAACTGTAGATAGACTTCAAAAAATTAAGAAAGCACACTATGAATCCCTTTGTGTCAATAAATTTTAAAACAAATGAAAATAAAAATTACTAAAATTGGCTCAAAAAATTGAACTGTAACAAATATATAACCCTCGCATAACTAAATCTGAACTCAAACATTTACCTACCAGGGCTTCGACTATAAGAAATAACAAACCACTGAAAACTAGAAAAGGTGCAGAAGATATTATTTTAAATTTCTTTAAAGAAATAGAAAGCAGAGTTTTCTCATCAAGTTCACTTACAAAACATGAGCTAAAGGTAAAGTTACTAAGAATTTCAAGAAGAGAACCAGCAGAGCATTAATCCAAACATGAGGACCTTCAGAGCACTGTGCTCTATGCAACTGTACAAGTTGTACACCCATGAATCCAACCCTGAGTTACTCCCAAGGTTATCAACGAATTGAAATCTCCTTGATGATGAGACCACCACTCATCTGTCAGTTTATCTCATACTATGGTGGCTTGCATGTTGCTGAGATGCTGGAAGCTATGCCTTTGGTATCTCAAATATCATCAAGGTCACTCACAGTAAACAGGTTTCAACAGAGCTTCCAGACTAAGACAGACTAGGAAAAAAGCCCTGACAATCTACTTCAGAAAATTAGCCAATGAAAATATTATGGCTCACAACAGAACATTATCCTACTCACTTGCTTTGGACACATCAACAGAAAGGATCAATTGCTGGAGGAGGACATCATATTTGGTTAAGTAGCGGGCCAGCAAAGGAGATGCAGAGTGAGATGGATTGGCACAGTGGCCACAGGGATGGACTCAAATATGCTGGTGATTGTGAGGGTGACGCAAGACTAGGCAATGTTTGTTCTGTTGTACATTAGGTCGGTATCAATGCAATGGCAGCTATCTATCTATCTTCCATCCATTCATCCATCCATCTATCTATCTACCTATCTATATACCTACCTATCTCTGATGATGGGAACTTTTTTCCCTAAGATTTTTTTGTTCCTTAGAAGCATCTAGCACATAATCTGATTTTTTTTTTGTCCAATATCACTCCTGCACTGGGTGGAGACTGGATAGAAATGGGAGCAGGGAGTCCAGTTAAGCTATGGAAGTGGTATTGCTGTTAATGAAAATATTCATTTTACTCCTCTATCAATTTTAGTTTCCTGAAAAACCTCTAACTAAATATCACTTTGAAAATCCTTTGTTTATCCATCTTACAGATCAAATTCCCATGGAATATACTCAATAGGCAAAAACATCACAGTATGCCTTTTCTTATGTTTGCTTTTCCTTCATGCTACTGATACTGAAACATAAGATTAGGATCTTGACTACAAATTCCATGATGCACTGAAATCACTTTCAAACAAAACAGTTTAATATATTAAAATATAACATAAGTTATGTTTCATAAATATATTTTTTCATTGTAATAATTTAAACTATTGCTATTCAGGGAATTCTTCAATTTGATCACATTCTCAATAGCTTCGATAATCTCTGAAACACCTCCAATGATGTCTCTTCATTTCTATGGACTCATGACCTATAATAATAAACACAATAGGGGAAGAGAAAGAGCAAGTGAGCACAGCTGCCTTCACAAACAAGTGCAAAACTACTTTCAGCAAAATGAATCCCCTGCTTTATTGAAGCAAACACAAGATAGAAAGTTAAGGCCCAGTATTTTTTCAGTTGAACGTACTGCAACAGCCGATGACGCCATTTTGTTTGCTTCCGTTTTCTTTTGGTCATAGGAAGAGTCTTCAAATGCACAATGAGACAACTAATACTGCTGTTTGATTCAACTAGATTTTGAAGTAACGACAAAACACTAGAGGCATAAAATCTATGATTCTGTGCAAATTCGTGGAAATTTAAAGGGAAAAAATGACTACGTGGGTTTTTAATTTGAGGGAATTTCAGATATAATCTAATAAAAATATTTCCTATTACAGATGAGTTAATTTCAAGTCAGAGAAGCACAGGTGGCTTACCCAAGGACAACAATCAAGTTCATATATAGTAAAGAAAGATTTCAATTTTGCAGATGAAAAAAATATATATGTAGATAATTTAATGCAAAGAAATCTATAAATTTCCTCCTTGTTGGAGAAAATTGCTTTATTACTATTATTATTCCTAGTAAGAATAATAATAACTTCCATTATTATTTCTACTAATAATTTTTAATAGTACTGGATTATATAGATATGGTTGAACACTAGAAAGAATGAGAAATCTGCCAAGATATCCTATTGCTATTATTCTGTTATAATTTTTTAAAAAGGATTCACAGAAGACAAATATCCATTTTTACTGTAACAAATTATTAGGAGTACCAACTTTTGAAAAACATATGAGAAGATACTATATATTTTATAAAAACAATTCACATTTAATGGGGTAACATATAAAATGCATAAATATAAAGTACTACTACAATGGCATCTATAGATGTATGGATGTACATTGTATATATAAGTAAATATAGTACACTAGGCAGAGAATTTTTACAATATAGTTCTATGTAACTGAAACTTATATACATCACTACCAATATCTTTGCCTTTTTATGGGCAGAAAAAGTTTTATAACCTAACGTGAGACATCTGTCACAGAGAATGACAGTTCCATAAATTTTAGCTTGGCTATCCACCTCCACCTTGGATTTAAGAAACACATTTTGATGATTCATAAGTATAGCGTAAGGGTAACATTGACTTCAGGCTATATAAGCCCATAAATAAAGGAAAATCAAATCCTTCATACAAGTAAGCTGCACAAGAAATCATTTTGTAAAATTGGAGAAATCTGTCCTAAATTGGCATAAAGGGTGCAAGTCCCTAAAAAGACAAAATAAATATATAAGCTTGCAGTTTCCATTTTTTGACATAGTCATAGAGTCATCCTCCTGCCCACTGATCTTAAATACTTTGGAGTTTTATGATACCTCACATAAATTTCCTTCCGGTTCCTTGCTTTTTGAAACATGCTGGATAAGATGTGATTAATTAATTAGTTAATGGAAATCAATCATTTGTTTTCCACAATTAACCATATTGACTAGGATAGTGCCTCTCTAACCTTAGTGTGCATATAAGTTACCCGGGGATCTTATTAAAAAGTTGATTCTGATTCAGTACATCAGGGTTGAGACTGTATTTCAAACAAGTTTCCAGGTAATGCAGATGTGATGGTGAGTGGACCACAAGTTGTATACCAAGGAACTAGAATACCTCAGCCATGGTTATTTTTGTTCCATTCCCTCTCACACACAGGCATTCAACAAAGCCATATTGAGCACTGTCTTAGTTATCCGGTGCTGCTATAACAGAAATTCCACAAGCAGGCGGCTTTAACAAACAGAAAATTATTTTCTCAGTTTAGAAGGCTAGAAGTCCAAATTCAGGGTGCCAGCTCTAGGGGAAGGCTTTCTCTCTCTGTCAGCTCAGGGGAAAGGTCCTTCTCTCTTCTGAGCTTCTGCTCCTGGGCAATCTTCAAGTACTTGACGTCTCTCTTCCCCCATCTCTGCTTGTAGTTTGCATTTAATCTCTTTTATATCTCAAAAGAGATGGACTGAAAACACACCCTACACTAATCCTGACTCATTAATATAACAAAGACAATCCACTCCCAAATAGGATTATAACCACAGGCATAGAATTAAGGATTTACAACATAATTTGAGGGGACACAATTCAATCCATAACAAGCACTTACTGTGAACTGGTCATTATTCCCTCCAAAAGTGTGAATTTAAAAGTAAGCAAGCTTTAAAAGTTGTTTTTTCTTTATGTTTTGCTTATTCTATTTCAGATACGGAAAATAGGTTGTAAAATGACTTAGGGAAAACGTGTGTTAGGAATATTTGCTAGACTTGCTTGAGAATAATTAAGTAATTTATTCATTGTGCTTGTGTTTTTGCTAACCCATTGCCATTGAGTTGATCCCAACTCATAATGACCCTAAGCACCATCTAAATCCTGGGGATACAATCATCAAAAAGTGCTACTATATACATTCTTCCCATTAACAGTATAAAAACTCAGTTATGAGAGTGAATCAAAAGTACATTTCCTCCAGCCCTTCAACCTTTCTTCAAGATAAGAAAACACTGTGGAAAGGAGACATACATTGGAATCAGATTTAGATTTATGTGCAACAAACTCCACTTACTGTGTGATCCTGGGCAAGTTACATCAATTCCCAGAGCCCCAGTATTCTTATTTGTAAACATGGGTTAATAAAAATTATCTTCCATTTATTTAAAACATATTTAGTGAGCACCTACAATGTGCCAGAAACTGTTCTAGTACTTGTAATGATCAATGAATAAATGAATGGGCAAAGACTTCTCCCTCACATGTTTGTTCTGTGGAAATAATTTATTTAAGTAGGGCCTGGCACACAGCTGACACTCAAAAATGATAGCAATTACCTTTATTTAGTGGCTCTCAACACACTGATACTCTCCAGGTAACTCCAGGTAAGTAGAACTGCATTTTCATTAACCTTCCATAGTAGCTTTCACTTACACACCAGTAGCTGTCAAGTTGAGGCCAACTCATGGTGACCCCATGGGTGGTAGAGTAGAACTGTGTTCCATAGGCTTTTCAGTGGCTGATTTTTTTGGAAGTAGATCACCAGGCCTTTTTCTGAGATGCCTCTGTGAGGATTCAAACCTCCAACCTCTCTGCAGCGCCAACCACATTAACCATTTGCAGTACCCAAGGACTCTTGTCACTTACATGTTGTTGTTGTGTGCCATCGAGTCGATTCTGACTCATAGCAACCCTACAGGACAGAGGAGCACTGCCCCCAGAGGGTTCTCTAGGCTATAATCTTTACAAGAAAGAGCCTCGGTGGTGGAGTGGTTAAAGAACTTGGCTGTTAACCAAAAGGTCAGCAGTTCAAACCCACCAGCGACTCTGTGGGAGAAAAATGTGGCAGTCTGCTTCCATAAAGATTTACAGCCTTGGAAACTATACGGAGTAGTTCTACTCTGTCCCTATAGGGTCGCTATGAGTTGGAATCGACTCAACAAGAGTGGGTTTTTTTGTTTAATCTTTAGAGGTGTAGATTGCCAGTTTTTTTTCTCCTCTGGAGCTGCCGATGGGTTTAAAGTGCTGACCTTTTGGTTAGCAACCAAGAGTTTAACCATTGCACCACCAAAAATCCTTTTTCACTTACATTAAAAAAAAAAAAATGTTGCCATCAAGTTAATTTCGACTCCTAGCAACCCTATAGTGCTCACTATATCCCAGGCACAGTTCTAAGTGCCTTATACTGAAGGCATTGGTGAAAAGCAAGGTTCCAGAAATTGAAGGAATACTAATTGAGGTATTTCCACAAATGGATGCAACATTGGAAATGCCCACTCATTTATGCTAAGATATTTGGAAGACAGCTACCTGGCCAACTGACTAGAAGAGATCCCTGGTCTAGGAGCTTCTCTGCACAGGAACCCCAGGTACAAAGGATGTGCTCTACTCCTGGCACTCCTTTATTAGTGGTATGAGGTCCCCATGTCTCTCTGCTCGCTTCTCTCTTTTATGTCTCAAAAAAGATTGGCTTAAGACACAAGCTAATATTATAGATTGAGTCTTGCCTCATTAACATAACTGCCTTTAATCCTGCTTCATTAACATCATAGGGGTAGGATTTACAATACATAGAAAAATCACATCAGATGACAAAATGATGGACAATCACACAATACTGGGAATCATGGCTTAGCCAAATTGACACATATTTTGGGGGGACACAATTCAATCCATGACAGAGCTGAACAGAAGATTTCAAAGGGCAGCTCAGGTAGACAGAGTGAAGCATTATAATGAAATATGCAAAGACCTGGAGTAGAAAACCAGAAAGGAAGCACATGGTGGGAATTTCTCAAGCTGAAAGAACTGAAGAAAAAATTCAAGCCTCGAGTTGCAGTTTTGAAGGATTCTACGGGCAAAATATTGAATGACAAATAAAGCATCAAAAGAAGATGAAAGAGATACACAGAGTCCTTGTATCAAAAATAATTTGTTGAGGTTCAACAGTTTCAGGAGGTAGTATGTGATAAAGAACCAAAGGGAATTTAAGGAAGAAGTCCAAGTTGCACTAAAGGCATTGGCAAAAAACAAGGCTCCAGGAATTGACAAATACCAATTGAGGTGTTTCAATAAAGGATGAAGCACTGGAAGCACTCACTGGTCTATGCCAAGGAATTTGGAAGACACTTACCTGGCCAACCAACTGGAAGAGATCTGTATTTGTTCCCATTCCAAATAAAGGAGATCCAACAGAATGTGGAAATTATCAAACAATATCATTAATATCACACATAAGTAAAATTTTGCTGAAGATAATTCAAAAGTGGTTGTAGCCGTACATTGACAGGGAACTGCCAGAAATTCAAGCCGGATTCAGAAGAGGATGTAGAACAAAGGATATCATTGCTGATGGCAGATGGATCTTGGCTGAAAGCAGAGAATACCAGAAAGATGTTTACCTGTGTTGTATTGACTATGCAAAGGCATTTGACTGTGTGGAACATAACAAATTATGGATAATATTGTGAAGAATGGGAATTCCAGAACACTTAATAGTGTTCAATGTGGACCCAGAGGCAGTCGTTCAAATAGAATGAGGGGATACTGCATAGTTTAAAATCAGGAAAGATGTATGTCAGAGTTGTATCCTTTCACCATACTTATTCAATCTGTATGCTGAGCAAATATTCCAGAAAGCTGGACTATGTGAAGAAGAACGTGCCATCAGGATTAACAACCTGTGTCATACCAATGACACAACCTTGCTTGCTAAACGTGAAGAGGACTTGAAGCGCTTGCTGATGAAGATCAAAGACCACAGCCTTCAGTATGGATTGCACATCAACATAAACAAAATAAAAATCCTCACAACTGGACTAATAAGCAACGTTATGAGAAAGGGCGAAAATATTGAAGCTGTCAAGGATTTCATTTTACTTGAATCCACAATCAACACCCATGGAAGCAACAGGCAGGAAATAAACAATGTATTGAATTGCTGCAAAAAGCCCTCTTTAAAGTATTAAAAAGCACAGATGTTACCTTGAGGACTAAGTTGCACCTGACCAAAGCCATGGTGTTTTCAATCACCTCATATGCACATGAAAGCTGGACAATGAGTAAGTAAGACAGAAGAAGAATTGATGCCTTTGAATTACAGTGTTGTCGAAGAATAATTGAATATGCCATAGACTGACAGAAGAACAAACAGGTCTGTCCTGGAAGAAGTATAGCCAGAATGCTCCTTAGAAGCAAGGATGGTAAGATTTTGTCTCACATACTTTGGACAATTTATCAGGAGGAACCAATCCCTGGAGAAGGACATCATATTTGGTAAAGTAGAGGGTCATCGAAAAAAGAGGAAGACCCAAGTGGTATCTTTGGTGAAGGGTGAGACAGTACACAATACTGGGGAAACCAACACAACTTATACAAGCAAAGGTCATGGAAGCTCCCTAGACACATCCAGACTCCCTGAGGGACTGAATTGCTGGGCAGAGGGCTGTGGGGACCATGGGCTCAGGGAACATCTAGCTCAATTGGCATGACACAGTTTATAAAGACAGTGTTCTACATTCTACCTTGGTGAGTAGCGTCTGGGGTCTTAAAAGCCTGTGAACGGCCATCTAAGATACTCCACTGGTCTCACCACTTCGGGAGCAAGGGAGAATGAAGAGAACAGGATACAAGGGAAAGATTAGTCCAAAGGACTAATGGACCACAGCTAGCAAGGCCTCCACCAGACTGAGTCCAGTACAGCTAGATGGTGCCTGGCTACCACCACTCACTGCTCTGAGCGGGATCACAACA
>NW_004443938.1:18475907-18526367 GCF_000243295.1 Trichechus manatus latirostris | reverse complement strand
GTCGTGGGGTTGTTAACCAATGTCATAAAACAATATGTGTACTGACTGCTTAAGGAGAAACTATTTGTTCTGTAAACCTTCACCTGAAGTACAATAAAATAAATAGATAGATAGGTAAATAAATAAAAAGAGAAAAAAGAGGAAGACCCTCAACAAGATGGATTGACACGGTGGCTGCAACAATAGGCTCAAACATACAATGATTGTGAGGATGGTGCAGGACTCGGCAGTGTTTCGTTCTGTCATGCATACGGTCGCTAGGAGTCGGAACCAACTGGACAGCACCTAGCAACAACAACAACACAACTCACTTAATCCTCACAACAACCCTGTGAGGAAGCAGTTTGTTAGTCTCATTTTACAAGGATGAGAACACTAAAACTTAGAAAGATTTAGCAATTTTCCAAGTCCACAAAGCTGGTTAATAGCAGAGCTGGGATTGGAAGTCAAGTAGTTTGTATTCAGAGATCCCACTCTAAACCTTACAACTTGGAGTAATGACATTAGAACTATTTCAAAAACAAGTCTGAAATTTCACTTTAGGTATTGAAGAAAATGTCAGTTCCAAACTGTGTATTCGCTGGGTGTATTATGCCCTCTGGTGGAAAACCAAAGAATGGAAAGAAAAGGAAAGTTAAGTGCAATTGGAAGAGAGAGAAACTCTTGAAAAGTTTGCAAGCTAATGAAAATGGCAGGAAAATCCTCTAGGACCAAGACGTAAGAATACTGTGTAGGACTCTACGCAGACAATACAACATAGATCCCTCTCACGCTGGCTACACACGCAAGCCTCCAGAGTGTCACTGTGTCAAGGAAATTAAAATCTCAAGGGACAAACATCAGAATTACAATTTTTACTAAAATAATGTTAATTAAAAAGTATTTGTCAGCATGCCAAAAACCATGATCACAAATCTATTATACAATGTCCTCTCAGCAATGAATTGCTAACAGAAAATGTGACATTCTCTTCATTGTGATTCATGAGTTCCTATAAAAACGACTTTATAGGGTTGGCATTGACAACAGCAGCTACGTGTCAGTTTGGGAGTAAGGATGGACACAGGTTTCGTGAGGAGGGAGACGGAATAAGGAGCAAGGCAAAATGAGTGGTGGGGTCCTGAAGGAAAGCCTCCAAGCCTATTTAGATGAGCTCTACTCCTTCATTTTTTCTAGCAAATGCTCTCTTATCTCCGTATTTAGAACTTGACTTATTTTTAGGATGTATGAATGTGATATGGGTATTAGCGTACTACAACCCATTGCCCTCGAGTCGATTCCAACTCATAGCGACTCTGTTGGGCAGAGTAGAACTGCCCCCTTAGGATTTCCAAGGCTGTAAATCTTTACCGAAGCAGACTGCCACATCTTTCTCCCAGAGAGGCTGGTAGGTTTGAACCGCCAACCTTTGGGTTAGCAGCTGGGCGCTTTAACAACTGTGCCACCAGTGCTCCTTAGTGTACGATAGCGAGACATGTTTAGGTTGTGGCATCAGAAAAACCTCCTCTGGTACTTATTTGTTGTGTGCTCTTAGACCAACACCATCCAATAGAAATATAATGTGAGCTACATATGTGATTTTAAATTTTCTAGTGGCCACATTAAAAAATAAAATAAACAGATGAAATGAATTTTTATTTTATTTAACCCAATATATCCAAAACATATCATTATTTCAACATGCGGTCAATATAAATATTATGAATGAAATTTTACGTTTCTCCATCTTAAGTCTTAAATACTTGGTGTGTTCTTTACACTCAGAGCACATCTCAGTTTGGATGAGCCACCTTTCAAGTGCAGTGTAACTTCATGTTGCTACTGCATTGGACAGTGCAAATCTAGATTTTGAATGTGAACAAATGGATAAAATGTTGAAAAGAAGCAAGATTTGTGTCCCTGATACTCAAGACAAAAAGTGAATAGATTTATATCTACCTATCCTAGCTTAAAGGAGCCCTAGTGGTACAGTGGTTAGGTGTTTCGCTGCTAACCGAAAGGTCAGCATTTTGAACCCACCAGCCACTTGGCAGGAGAAAGATGTGGCAGTCTGTTTCCATAAAGATGACAGCCTTAGAAACCCTCTAGAGCAGTTCTGCTCTGTCCTATAGGGTCACTATGAGTCAGAATTGACTCGACGGCAATGGGTTTGTTTTTTTTTTTGCTTTTTATCCTAGCTTAACACTATGCTATGGAGTTAATTTTATAGTCTGACAAATTGAATAGAAAATGAGTGATAGGTTCATCTACTCTTATATTAAACTTCACATGAATGCGTAAACTCAAAAGTATGGTTTTTAAGAGCACCACCTTATGGCATTTTGTTGTTTACATAGTCAAAGCAGAATTTGGTATATTAAAAGGTATAATAGAAGAACTCTCTTGGACACCAACTAAAATGATAACTCTGACCATAAGAATCAGCACCAAGTTGGTTCCTACAAGGCAGAGGTCAAATATATCCCCCTTCTCCAACTTCTCCACCTTTTCTGACTCCAGCTGTTTCCCCCACGGCACTCGTTCTCTAATGAATTTGATATTTCATTAGAACAGTCACTGAGAATTCATGGAAACTGTAATAATAAACTTTAATAACAGAGAAGAATATAAACAGAAACAAAGATATGTAAAGAGTGAGGTTTAGGAGGGTACTCAGCACAAGGCCTCAGTGTCTAAAAGGATACCCACTTACATCTCAGAGGGGATCCTTTTACCCTTCCCAAAAACCAATGTTCATCCTCACCCATTAGGAAACTTTTGGACAGGAAATACAACGACATCTTTAGGTGGGCTAGACACCGCTGTGCTTCCTGTCATTTACCTAGGTCTTTAGAGTCACCAGACCAGTGTTACAGCCTATGGCCTGTATTACAGCTCTCCCTACAAGGTTTTCAGTGCAGGGCAGCAGGTTAAAAGGATGTACACTTGTTAATGAGGAAGCCCCATCTATTTGGCCATATAATCCTTTAATATTGCAACCACTCATGTTTTGGGGTTTTTATAGGCTAGCCCATGTATTGTTGCTGTTGTTAGGTGCTGTCGAGTTGGTTCCTACTCATAGTGACCCTGTGTACAACAGAGAGAAACACTGCCTGGTCCTGCACCATCCTCACTAGTCTTGCCATGCTTGAGCCCATCATTGTAGCCTTTTTGTCAATCCATCTTGTTGAGGGTCTTCCTCTCTTTCACGGACCCTCTACTTTACCAAGCATGATGTCCTTCTCTGGGGATTGATCTCCTTCTGATAACATATCCGGAGTAAGTGAGGCAAATTCACTCCTTCCTTGCTTCTAAGAAGCATTCTGTCTTCATGTCTTCCAATACAGATTTGTTCATTCTTCTGCCAGTCCATGGTATATTCAGTATTCTTCACCAACACCACAATTAAAAGGCATGAATTCTTCTTCAGACTTCCTTATTCATTGTCAAGCTTTCCCATGCATGTGAGGCAATTGAAAATATCATGGCTTGGGTCATGATCACCTTAGTCCTCAAAGTGACATCTGACGCCCCGTTCTTCTTCATACAGTCCAGTTTCATGGGTTATTTGTTCAGCATACAAATTTAGTAAATATAGTGAAAAGATACAACCCTGATGCACACCTTTCTTGATTTTAAACCATGCAGTATCCCCTTGTTCTGTTCGAATGACTGCATCTTGGTCTATGTACAGGTTCTGCGTGAGCACAGTTAAGTGTTCTGGAATTCCCATTCTTTGTAATATTATCCATAATTTATTATGATTTGCAGAGTAAAATGCCTTTGCATAGTCAATAAAACATAGGTAAGCATCTTTCTGGTATTCTCTGTTTTCAGCCAGAATCTATCTGATATCAGCAATGACATCTCCTGTTCCATGTTCTCTTATGAATCCCGCTTGAGTTGCTGGCAGTTCCCTGCTGCAACTGCTTTTGAATGCTCTTCCACAAAATTTTACTTGTGTGTGATATTAATGATATTGTTTGATAATTTCCACATTCTGTTGGATCACCTTTCTTTGGAATGGGCACAAATATGGATCTCTTCCAGTCAGTTGGCCAGGTAGCTGCCTTCCAAATTTCTTGGCCTAGACTAGTAAGCACCTCTAGCGCTGCATCTGTTTGTTGAAACATCTAAATTGCTATTCCATCAATTCCTGGAGTCTTGTTTTTCACAAATACCTTCAGTGTAGCTTGGACTTCTTCCTTCAATACCATCGGCTCTTGATCATATGCTACCTCCTGAAATGGTTGAACATTGACCAATTCTTTTTGGTACGGTGACTCTGTGTATTCCTTCCATCTTCTATTGATGCTTCCTGAGTCATTCAATATTTTACCCATAGAATCCTTCAATATTGCAACCACTGATCTGTCAGTTTATCATACTGTGGTGGCTTGTGTGTTGCTTTGATGCTGGAAGTTATGCCACCAGTATTTCAAAGACCAGCAGGGTCACCCATGGTGTACAGATTTCAGCAGAGCTTCCAGACTAAGACAGACTAGGAAAAAGGACATGGCAGTCTACTACTGAGAAAACTGGCCAGTGAAAACCTTATGAATAGCAGTGGAACATTATCTGATATAGTGCCACAAGATGAGCCCCTTAGTGTTGGAAGGCACTCAAAATAAGACTGGGAAAGGGCCGCCTCCTCAAAGTAGAGTCGACCTTAATGACCTGGTTGGAGTCAAGCTCTTGAGACCTTCATTTGCTGATGTTGCATGACTCAAAATGAGAAGAAACAACTGCAAACATCCATTAATAATTGGAACGTAGAATGTACAAAGTATAAATGTAGGAAAATTGGAAATTGTCAAAAATGAAATGGAACACATAAAGATCAATATCCTAGGCATTAGTGAGCTGAAATGGACTGGTATTGGCCGTTTTGAATTCGACAATCATATGGTCTTCTATGCCAGGAATGACAAACTGAACAAGAATGGCATCATGTTCATCACCAAATAGAACATTTCAAGATATATCCTGAAGTACAATGCTATCAGAGACAGGATAATACCCATACACCTACAAGGAAAACCAGTTAATACGAAGACGACTGTTATTCAAATTTACACACCAAACACTAAGGCCAAAGATGAAGAAATTGAAGTTTTTTTTAATCAACTTCTGTAGTCTGAAATTGATTGAACATTTAATCAGGATGCATTCATAATTACTGGTGACTGGAATGTGAAAATTGGAAACAAAGAAGAAAGATTGGTAGTTGGAAAATATGGCCTTGGTGATGGAAATGATGTCAGAGATCACATGACAGAATTTTGCAAGACCAGCGACTTCTTCATTGCAAATGCTTTTTTTCAACAACATAAATGGTGACTATACACATGGACCTCACCAGATGGAATACACATGAAACAAATTGCCTATATCTGTGGAAAGACAGGATGGAAAAACTCAGTATCATCAGTCAGAACAAGGCTGGGGCCAACTATAGAACAGACCATCAACTGCTCATATGCAAGTTCTAGTTGAAGCTGAAGAAAATTAGAACAAGAAGTACGACCTTGAGTGTATCCCACCTGAATTTAGAATAGATATGATGCAGTGAACACTAATGACAGAAGACCAGAGGAGTTGTGGAATGACATCAGGGACATCATACATGAAGAAAGCAAGAGGTTATTAAAAAGACAGGAAAGATAGAAAAGACCAAAATGGATGTCAGAAGAGACTCTGAAACTTGCTCTTGAATGTCAAGTAGCTAAACCAAATGGAAGAAAAGATGAAGTAAAAGCTGCACAGAAGATTTCACAGGGCCATCAAGAAGACAAAGTAAAGTATTATAATGACATGTGCAAAGACCTGGAGTTAGAAAACCAAAAGGGAAGAACACGCTCAGCATTTCTCAAGCTGAAAGAACTGAAGACAAAATTCAAGCCTCAAGTTACAACACTGAAGAATTCTATGGGGAAAATATTAAACAACACAGGAAGCATCAAAAGAAGAAGGAAGGAATACACAGTCACTATACCAAAAAGAATTGGTCAATGTTCAACCATTTCAGGAGGTAGCATATGATCAGGAACTGATGGTACTGAAGGAAGAAGTCCAAGCTGCACGGAAGCCACTGGTGAAAAACAAGGCCCCAGGAATTGACAGAATACCAGTTGAGATGCCTCAACAAATGGATACAGCGCTCTATGTGCTTACTCATCTATGCCCAGAAATTTGGAAGACAGCTACCTGGCCTACCAACTGCAAGAGATCCATATTTATGCCTATTCCAAACAAAGATGGTTCAAACGAATGTGGAAATTATTGAAACAATATCATTAATATCACACGCAAGTAAAATTTTGCTGAAGATCACTCAAAAGCTGCCTCAGCAGTGCGTCGACAGGGAACTGCCAGAAATTCAAGCCAGATTCAGAAGAGGACGTGGAACCAGGGATATCATTGCTGATGTCATGTGGATCCTGGCTGAAAGCAGAGAATACCAGAAAGATGTTTACCTATGTTTTATTGACTATGCAAAGGCATTCAACTCTGTGGATCATAGTAAATTATGGATAATATTGCAAAGAATGGGAATTCCAGAACACTTAATTGTGCTCATGAGGGACCTGTACATAGATCAAGAGGCAGTCATTCAAACAGAACAAGGGGATACAGCATGGTTTAGTCAGTAAAGGTGTGTGTTAGGGTTATATCCTTTTACCATACTTATTCAATTATGCAGATGACACAACCTTGCTTGCTGAAAGTAAAGAGGACTTGAAACACTGATGAAGACCTAAGATTACAGCCTTCAGTATGGATTACACCTCAACATCAATAAAACAAAAATTCTCACAACTGGACCAATAAGCAACATCATGATAAATGGAGAAAAGATTAAAGTTGTTAAGGATTTCATTTTACTTGGATCCACAATCAACGCTCATGGAAGCAGAAGTCAAGAAATGAAAAGGATGTATTGCATTGGGCAAATCTGCAAAAGACTTTAGCATTCAAAAGCAAAGTGCTCAAAGATATCACTTTGAGGACTAAGGTGCACCTTACCAAAGCCATGGTATTTTCAATTCCCTCATATGCATTGGATCTGCACAGTAAGAAAGACTGAAGAACTGATGCCTTTAAATTATGATGTTAGTGAATAATATTGAATGTACCATTGACTGCCAGAAGAAAGAACAAGTCTGTCTTGGAAGAAGTACAGCCAGAATGATCCTTAGAAGTGACAATGAGGCTTCATCTGATGTACTGTGGACGTTTTCAGGAGAGGCCAATCCCTGGCGGACATCATGGTTGGTAAAAGTAGAGGGTTAGTGAAAAAGAGAAAGACTCTCAAGGAGATGGATTAACACAGTGGCTGCAACAATGGGCTCAAACCTAGCAGCCATTATGATGGCACAGGACGGGCAGTGTTTCCTTCTGTCGTACACAGCGTTGCTGAGTAGGAACTGACTAGATGGCACCTGACAAATCCATACAGGCTAACTTGTTTAATGATGAACGTATATTAGTAATTCTCAAATTGTGTTTTATGATCCTCCTGCATCGAATCACCTTGTAATGTTTATTTCAAGACCCAATTCCACAACCACTGAATTAAGGTATTGGGAATAGGGAAAATCAAATACTCAGTGGACACTGGGAATCTCAAGAAGTAGAAAAATAGATCCACTCAATTTTGTTTTTAGGTGCTGTTGACTCCATTTTTGACTCAGCAACCCCATGTGACAAGAGTAGAGCCATGCCCTAGGGTTTCCTAGA
The DNA here is from genome assembly GCF_000243295.1 of Trichechus manatus latirostris. Lineage (NCBI taxonomy): Eukaryota > Metazoa > Chordata > Mammalia > Sirenia > Trichechidae > Trichechus > Trichechus manatus. The sequence continues at coordinate 18,518,648 of NW_004443938.1, read as the reverse complement.
CTGTAATCTTCACAGGAGGCCTGGTAGCACAGTGGGAAAGCGCTCTGCTACTAGCTGAAAGGTCAGCAGTTCAACCCACCAGCCTCTCTGCCAGGAGAAAGATGTGGCCGTCAGCTTCCATAAAGGTTACAGCTTTGGAAACCCTGTGGGGGCAGTTCTATCTACTCTGTCCTGTAGGGTTACTATGAGTCAGAATCGACTGGATGGCTATGGGGTTGTTTTTCTTTTTGATTAATCTTTACAGAAAGAGATCACCAGGTCTTTCTCCTGTGGAGCTGCTGTGTAGTAGGTTTCAATGGCCAATGTTCGGTTAGCAGCTGAGTATTTAACCTTTTTAATTCAGCTGTTTCCAGGATTAAGATGTTTATCAAAATAAAAGATACACATTATTTATTAAGCTTGTAATAATTTTATTAATAACAGGAACAAAATTTATATTTACATGTATATACAAAACAGACTTTATTCATACTTTCATATATAAAAATACAGAAATATTTACATACGTACAAAAATATTAAAACACAGACTTCAGAAATACGAAAAACAGAGAAGATATTACAAAGGCTATTTTTTGGGAAATACACACACTGAAAGAGATTTAAGAAAGGTGACAAAACATTTAAATCAACAGACTCCAGAAGTTGATATCTGCATTGGTATTAATTTGGTAAGGCAAATAAAATGTCTCAATGTAATCAATATTTAAATTTAAGATCGCCCAGGTAAAATTATATGGCCTTCCTTTACCATAATACTGAATCAATTTTATTTTACTCTTAGAATCACAAATAACAGGTAACTGCCTAACTAGTTTTCCTTTCTTAAAATATTAAATTTTCTGATCTGTTGTGAAAATTTTAAATTTCTTCACATTAAATTATATAAAATGTTTCAAGAGGTTGTGTGTCCTCTTTATTCACTGGGGAAAAAGCCCCAAGTAACTAATATCAATTTGAATATAAAACTGAAAATCAGAACACATTTATTTTCATAAATTAAAACCTAACATCTTCTACCTAACCTTCATGGTCAATTACAATCGGTTTAATAACAAGAGATCACAATCTTCGTAAATTCTTTTTGCTTTTTTTACTACCAGGCAGAGGTCCCATTTTACAACTGGCTCTTAGAGGCTTGCCATTGGAACAGTTTTTGGCGGTGTGATAGTCACAGAGACATCTTGTACAATAATCAAACCCACAGCCTTCTCGTTTGCAGACGGCTCGTTGTAAATAGCCGTCATATTTTGCTGGTGAATGACAGCGAACACAGGCTTTAAGACTTTCATTATTTTTCAAAGTCTTAGCAACCTAGAAAGAAAAGAATTCATTAACAAATTTAAGTAAGGACTGAATGTAATTTAATTAATAAACCAAGAAGGGCATACTAGCATCATGAGGTAAGAAATATGAAAGCAGTGGATAAGAAATCTAAACTCTCCATTAAAACTTTTCACCTCTCCTCATTCCCCAATACATGTACAAAACACCAATTTTACACATAAGACAAGTCCCACCCTTAAGGAGCTTACTGTTCAGTGGGTGAGAGATAACATTACTTGTCAACAGTTCTGGTGGCTACTTCCTACTGCTACTTTAAATATTTTTTTTTTACTTCATGAATGTCGTTCACTCATGTATCAATGCCTAACTAAAATGGAGCAGTTCTATTCTGGAATACACAGGATCACCATAAGTTGGAACCGACTCAAAGGCAACCAGTTTGGTTTTGGTTTATCACATTATATAGCATTTATTTCTATGTAGCTACCTCCTCTTCTAGATTGTAAGGATGGCAATGCCACTGTTTTCTCTTATCTATGCAGTACCTGATACATGGAGATGCTCAAGAAATGCTTTTTGAAAATAGTTGCGTATTGTATCACAGCCATTAAATCACAAACATTTAAGATAGGAAACTACCACCACTACCAGTTGCCATGGATTTGATCCTGAGTCATGACAGCTATTACACAGTTTAGAATGAAGGGGATAGGGATAAGAGCCTCCCTCCCACTAATAATTCCCTAATAGTGCTAATGATATAATTAAATTTAAATGACTATTCTCATCAGAGGAGCCCTGGTGGTGCAGTGGTTAAGAGCTTGGCCTGCTAACCAAAAGGCTGGCAGTTTGAATCCATCAGCTGCTTCTTGGAAAACCTATGGGGCAGTTCTACCCTGTCCTGTGAGCTGATATGACTCAGAATTGACTCAACAGCAACAAGTTATCCTCATCAGATGTCTAAACTTGGTAGGGAACAAATTAGCTAGCTTTTATCTAAGGCCAGATGACATTTTGACCTTAAAAATTCCTTTTAACAATAAATGACCCATGTTTCTAATTTATTAAATAAACAAAAACTTACCTCAGAGAACTCATTGTGTCGACTGTAAGCAGAACCTTCCTGATCACGTTGATTGGGTAACTTGGATCGAGTATCTGTTTTTGGGAGAGTCTGGGCTGCTGCTTTTTGAACAGAAGCTAATGCTGTTCTGAACATAATATGTTCCCTGGTTGAAGCATGTGGTGAAAACTTAGTAATATTTTCCTAATTAAAAAAAAAAAAGTTTTATAAGAACTAAAAAAACTATTACCTCTATTCTCAGCAATCACAGATTTTTATTATGGTTGTATACACAAGGGCAAACTAGAATGTAAACAATTTATCCTTACATCCAATTTACCTGCACATGCTTAAAGAGACATATAACCAGATATCTGAGGCCTAATATCTAACACTAATTGCAGACATTTTGAACCAGAAAATTGTGAGAAAGCACTTTACATGCTTAGTCTAGAAACCACTTACCACTTGCTTTATAACTAACTATGTCAAAGTCCTACTGTCAGCACAAAAGGTCATTCTTCCCACAACCAGTAGATGGTGACAGTCACTTTTAAGTGTCACCTTAGCATTAGGAAGATTTCAAAACCTTTCAGATCAGAAAATTCCCCATTATTAAGACCAGTTTATCAATAAAGAAACTGAACTTGGAGCATTAAGCACTAAAAGATGGACCTAATAAGTCTAACTCAAAGGCCTGAACTTTTAATCATGTATTGATCTTGATTCTCAGAAACATTTCCAAAGTTACTATTTTGGAAAGTAAACACACGCCCTCCTACATAAAGGATCGTCAATACATTGATAATTTACTGTTTTTCTAGTAACTGGAAAAAATTTTTTTTTTCATATTCCTTATTTTTTAATAACCAAGAAATGCAAACAAAACTGCTTTTCCAAATTTTCCAAAATTTATTTATATAGACATACATACAGACGGCAACCACTGGCTCTATGGTAACCTCTCACAGTATGGAACTGAGTAATTTACCCTTTGTTACTTTTATATGTTATATTTCTAGGAAGCATCCAAGAAATGACTGTGGTGGGATTCCTTTCTCCTTATTTTTGAATAAAAAACAAAAAACAAACAAACAAAAAAAAGAGCTCTAGTGAAAGGCCGAAGTACTTTGTGAATGTAAAAGGATTTCCAGGTTACCTGTTATCGTTCCCATTTCTCGATCCTATTTCTAAAGATAACAGAGTACTATCAGTGTATTTTAACAAGGAAAACATTAACTATAAAGACTTACAGAAACTCTTTGCATGGCTTTATTGTACAATTGGAATGCCTCCTTATCATCTTCAAGAATCTTCTTCCAAGTTGTACTCACTTTAGCCACACTGGAAAAGTAAATGCTTACAATTAAAACATCACAAAGATCTAAGATAAATATATTCCAAAAACATTAAGTGTCCCCACCTACCACTGCCACCAAAAAAAGGGAAGAAATCACATTAGCAGTGGTTCTTAAAACCTGGCTGAATTTTTGAATTGTCCAGGGCACTTAAGATTTAAGGATGCCCCATGTCTAATCATTTTTATTTAACTGGTCTAACAAGGGGCCCAAGCTTCTGCATTTTTTGAGAACTCCACACCAAGTAATTCAAAGTGCATTCAGGCTTAAAAACCACTGCATTGTACTTAATTTTTTTTTTTTTAAACAATGTCTGTTTAAGTATCAATAAGTTGTCCCCATAGTATATAGAGTACCATGTTAGTAGTGTATTTGATAAAGGTTGTAGACAAATTTCATAATACTCTAGGGCAAACTGCTTTTAGCACAAATCAATATAAGTTTCCCAAGAAACAGTCATAACCAGATCCCTGTATTTTCATTGTTGTCAAACCTAGGAGTCCTCCTCAAAATGTTAAATTCATACTTTCAGGTATGATAAAAATCACGCCTATTGGACCTGTAGGGTGGAACCAGGCTGTTGTTTTATAGCTAAGAATGAAAGACGCAGCTTACATGTTAAAAAATTTTAGAACTGAAGGGAACAAAGATCTTCATCTAATAGAAATAATTTTCTAATGGTACAAATATAAAATTTGAAATGACTGGATTAAGCGCATTTCTTTATCTCGAGGGCACACAGGTAGTAAAATACCATCTCTCAGGCAGAACTCTTCATTGAACAACACTGAAAAAGACTACCCGACACCATTCTTTGATGAGGCAGTGGTACTGAACCACATAACAAAACTGTTCAGTTGGTTATGATATACTTAAAGCAACAAATACTTACTTGATTAAGTCCATATCATTGAGCTGTGCTAAAATATCTGCTAGGAGAAGTTTGAGTCCTCTTCGAAAAAGTTCACTGAGGATATCTACACATTCTAGGCCCATTTTCCTGCCAATTATATTTTGTAGTCTAAAATTTCCACTGGATATAATTTTCTTTAGAATCTCTCGATCTACTTTAGGATTTCGTTTGACGTTCTTTTTTAATGTTGAACAAACGACTTTTTCAAAATGAAGAACTGGCAGCAAGTTTTTGTTGGGATATTGGCCTGGGCTTTGTGTCTGTAGCAGGCAGGACTGTGGACTGTCACTAGTATTTTCCTCCAGGAGAAGGCTACCCTCTTCATGTTCATTTAGGCCACTTTGTTGAGAAAATGAGGAATAGCCACTGTCTTCATAAAATCTACTGGTCTGTAGTTCTTCTATTTCATTCGACCTGTCAAGTATTTGTTGCACATGTTGATTTTCCTTGTTATGCAAAGGCTTGCTTTCAGTTTCAAGTTCTACAGATGTGGGGCTCACAATAGGTGATCCAATATATGATAACCTTTCATAGTCTTTAATGCAGGCTTTACAAGAACCTTCCAAATATGCAGGAGTGCAGGAACCCAACCTTCCACCATCAACAGGTTTTACCAGTTTAAGTCCAGAATGAACACAGTCACAATTAAAATCACACTTCATTTTGGCAGAAAGAGTGGTATTTTCTTCTTTATAACCTACAAAAAAATCCACAACATATTTATTTCTTAATGGCAAAATTTTCACACATTCCTAATTCTTAAACTGGGATATATACAGATTTAACTACTTTGTATCCTCTCAGCACTTGTATATATTGCTTATGTTGTTGTTGTTAATTGCCTCTGACTGAATTCTGTATTATGGTGAGCCCACATGTGCGCAGTAGAACTGCCCCACAGGGTTTTCAAGGCTATGAACTTTCGGAAGCAGACTGCCCGGCCTGTCTTCTGAGGTGCCTGTGGGTGAATTTGCACTGCCAGCCTTTGGGCTAGTAGTCGAGCACTTATCTGTTTGAGCCACTCAGGGACTCCCAACTGCTGTACTTGCCTATAGAGCTGTCAAATTATCTAAGTTTAATTATTGAGATGTGGCAAAAATACGATGAAATATTACTTAAATCTTACAAAGGGTACTTCAGAACAGAGTGCCTCTGGCTGTGTACAACTATAACATTTATATCTGATTGAGTTAAAGATGGGGGGAAGAGGTTACTTAATAAGTGATGAAATTTGATACATCAAAAGTGTGGAGTCTGAAGTCAAAGTTACCTTTAGAGTAATCACATACTTCCAGAATCACTGTTTACACCCTGGACTTAAAGTAGCATTATAGTTAGCTTTGACTTATACACGATCCACGCCACTGACTAAAAATGGTTAGTTAAGACCAGTAGGGAAAGGGCATGTATAAGGGTAAAAACAGTCTTAACAAACATGATATATTACATCATGCCTCCTGAGGCTTAGTCAATCTCAGGCCCCCATATGGTCTCTCCTTCTTGGTCTGGTCAGCCCCCTACTTATTAGCCTCAGGAACCAAGATTAAAGGCCAAATTACTTTTTGCCAGGTGACTCCTCACCTCACAAAAAATAGCACTCCATACAGTACAAAACCAGATATAAAAATGTGAGGGTGGTAAGAAGGTGGGTGCAAATTACTGTTCAATTGTGTTAGGATGTTATTCCTTAGAACTCATAATGATTCATTAACTTTATCTTCAAGAAAGTCAAAGACTTACTCAGCATTGTAGCAATTCCCAATCCCCCATTTGCATTTGCACAGGGTCTGTGAAATCCCTGAAGATAGAATAGAGCATCGGGCAGCATTTTAAGATAGCACTAGAGGTAGGGAAGGGCATTCAGTAAAGGATAACTTCAGCAACAGGGGAAAAGTGGGAAAGAATATGGTAGATGGGGTTAGCAAAACTATTTATAGCATTGTTGAAGGCAGAGTATATGAGTAAGGAACACTGGGGACGTAAGACAAGGAAATCCTCAGAAAGTCTTGAATGCCTGGTTAAATGTTAATGTTTCAAACGTACCCCATCTACCACTCCCCTACCTCAAGCTAATCATATGTAAGTAATATTTTATCCTATAAGTGAATGTACATACCAGTCCCTATGTTTAGTTTGTACTAAATACTGGTACTGTCCATATCAATTTAACCTTTTTTTGCTTAAAGAAAGCCTTTCAAATCACAGTACCAAAGAATACCTTGATAGAAAGGAGCCTTGTAGGTAGAGACTGCCTTTAAATTCTCAATGTCTAACACAGTGACAGACACATAGTAGGTGCTCCAGGATCCCACTAAACCTTGGACAAAACCTAAAATTTAGGTTTAAAGGAAAAGTACAAGGGCATAAAAAAGTAAATGAAAAATACAAATTCCCTAATTCTAGAACAAATTATAAAATTCTGAGATTGTTCCTATTTCTAGGCCAACTAAAGAATTAAGCCTGATTTACATATGACCACAATTTATCTGAGAAGATAAAATCAAAGCAGAAGGCTGGTACAGAGGCACACCCTATGCTGTCTGACTGCCTAAAGCAAAGAAGCCTGAAAGTATACTTCAGGAACTCTTTTTCTTTTAATTTCTTTCAAAGGCATTCTCCATCTGCCCTATTTTTAGAACTGAGTTACTGGGAGACCATCCTATAAAACCAAAAACTAAACCCATTGCCTTCAAGTCAATTCCAACCCATGGCGACCCCAAATGACCGTGACCTTTCAGAAACAGATGACCAGGACTTTCTTCTGTGACACCACAGGTTGGATTTGAACCGCGAACTTCTCAGTTAGCAGCCGAGAGCGAACTTCTCAGTTAGCAGCCGAGAGCAAACTGAAACCCAGGGACTGGTCAGGTATTTTGTAAAATGTCCCTCAATTTGAGTTTGTCCTGTATGTTCTCATGGTAAGACTAGGGTTAGGTTTTTAGGAGGAAGGCAACAATAAAGTGCACTGTCATCACCACATCATATTAAGAGTACATGCTATCAACACTATTGATTACTGATATGTTAATCACCTGGCTGAGGGAGTGTTTGTATACTGTGAAGTTATTCTTTTTCCTTTTTCATACCACACTCCTTGGAAGAAGTCACTATTCACAGCCCACACTTAAGAGTTTGCTTCACCTCTCTGAGGGTGAGGAAATACATAAATCTTAACAACACTGCAAAGTAAGTTGAATAAGTATCACCTTTTATACAAAAGAAAACTGAAGCAGACAGGCTAGAGCCCATGTTTCTTTTGACTAGCTCAATGCTTTCCAATTATCAAGCCAAGTGTTCCTAAACAATCCAGGAAATATAAGTTCATATAGTTGATCTGATATTAACCAGAAAGGGAGAAAATATTACATGGTTCTAAGACCTCTTGAATCAGAGAAATGAGAGTTAAAAGTCTAGTTCTGCCACTTCATTCATTTATCCAGTGCCCACTTAGTGACAGGGTGGGGGGAGGGGAAGATATCTAGAGAAGGTGACATTTTGAGATCTGAAAGCCTTATGACACTCTGGTGAAGACTGTTCCAGACTGAGGGAAACATGGGAAGGAAGAACAAGTTTAGAATGTTCAAGGGAGGAGAAAGGCCTGCATGACTGCAACTTAGTGAGCTAAAGGAAGAATGAAAAACAAGGTTTTGCTTGAAAAATAAATTTGGGAGGTTCTAAGTACAGGAGGGAAATTTGGTTTATATTTTAAAAAGACCATTGGCAGTTATGGATAATGGATTATAGAAAGGTAAAAGTAGAAGCCAGAAGACCAGTTAGGAGTGTATACCACAGGAGTTCTGAGAGTTGGGTACCCAGGACTAGGATGACTGCAGTGGAAATGAAGCTAATTGAATAGACTCAAGATATATTCAGGGGGGCAAAGCCAACAGAGCTTCCTGATGTTTTGGATGTGGATGGTGAGCAGAAAAGTAAAAAATACTGTGGGGTTTAAGGTTTGAGCAACTAAGGTAAAGTGTCATTTACTAAGTTGGGAAAAACTGAGGAACAAAGTTAACTCCTCTCCTTTTTCTAGAGTTAACTCTTTAAAGCCTCAGTTTCCTCATCCAAAAAATGAGTTACAGATAATAAAATAGCATTAAATGCATGGCAGAGTGCCTGTTACACAGGGATTAAGCAAAAGAATCTACTTTTATCACATTATTCATCATAAATCAAACCTTCATATTTTTTCTTTGCAAATCATGAACATTTAGAAGTAGTAAAATACATTCCACAGGAAAGTACACATTTCAAGACACTTCCAGTCCAAATGAAAATCCTTGTTCAGCCTTTTGACTAGCTTTGTGACCTTTTAAATGGAAGGTTCTGTTAGTCTCCGTTTCAGTTTCTCTAAAATGGAGGTACTAATATCTACATCAAGAGTTGTTGTAAAGACTCAACATACTGCATATTTTACACCTTTAACTAATTCACATCCCAACCATGAAAAAGTGGAATCATAGTTAAGTGTACAAAGTTTTACCTTCTATTTTACTTTTCAATATAGATCTTAAACTTCATATTGAAACACCATACTTAAATCAGGCCAGTTTTAAAAATTTTCCTAGTTCCTTCCAATATATTAGTTAATGAAGGTCTGCATTTCCCTGAAACTTAAAGATAAAACCACCATGGCGCCCAACTTTAGGCATGGTCATTCCTTTACTTAAGAATTTGAAAGGGCAAACTCTTGTGGCCATAAACTGCAAACTAGCCACAAACCTGAACATTTTAGAAGGGTCTACCTACAAAATTATCTAGATGCAAGAATTGCATTTCACTTCCTCAAACCTATAGACAGGGAGAGAAAAAAATTCCCGGTAAAATAAACGTTCTCTGAGGAGCAAGGCAGTAACGAAAACTGGAGTGAAACAATTAAAAAAAAAAAAAAAAAAACCTTCATGAAGCTATTAAGCTTCAGAATTTCGCAGGGAGACTTATGAAGATACACACTTAACCTGTTAAAAAAATAATTCTTTTTTTTTTATTTTGAGTGTTCTAGATTCTTTTTCTAATGAGAAGGGCATGTTTCAGTGATTATCAAATATTACAAAATTGAATTACAAAGTTTAATTTTTCATAATTTCTAAGATAAAATAATTGTTTTTGAATCTCTTAGAGAGCAAGAAAGGATAAAAATAAGCGTTTTCCACTGCCTTTCATTCTACGCAAGCTCTGGAATAAAGAAATATCCAATTCTTCAGGGGAAAAATAGTATCCAGTCTTCCCCAAATCAGCTAAATATGGGCTGATTCACTACTTTATATGAAAAAGTGCTCTTTTCCCTCCGCTTTCGACTCCAGACCTTGAAGCTGAGATACTGGGCAAAGGGAAAAAAGGGGAAAATGAACGTTTTTGTGTGGCCGTTTCAGTTGAGTTCGGCCCGAGGGGGGCCCTCTCCATTTGGCGGGAGTGGGCAGGGAGACCCTGAAATGCTGAGGGGCCGAAGGGATGGCCCCTCAGGGCGCGGGACGTGCGGAGGAGGCGGGAGATAACGCGAGCAGATCTCCCGCGCCCGCCACAGGACTGAGGCGAAAAATCGGGGACCTGTACTTCGGCTCTGAGGATGCAGGGTAGAAATAATCGAAACGGCGAGCAGGGAGAGGGGGTTCGGCACCTGGCCGGACCAGGGGGGCTGCTGGCTCGTGCGCCCTGTCAGAGCCAGAGGCCCTGGGTGGGGGAGGGGAGGGGGCATTTGGCGCCTACTCTGCGGGTGGGGATAGGTGGATCTCCCAGGAAGGCGAAAGCACGCCCTAGCAGCCACGGCCCCCGGCCCTCCTGGGGTGGCGCTCGGGTCTGGCGTGGCAGCGGGACCGGGGCCTGCCATCTCGCCTCGGCGCACGAGCCTCCCCTTCTGAGCCCCCCGGGCCTCTCACCCCGTCCCAGGAACGCCGCCGCCGCCGCCCAGCGTGTGACCGAACCCCCAGGTTCGGAGGATCCCGGGCAAGGGGTTGCAGGGTCACCACCCACCCCCTGAGGTGCGCCCCTTGCCTCGGCCCTCTCCCCTCACTCACTGTCCGAGGGGCGCGGGCGCCCAGTGGCTGTCAAGGGACTGCAGCGGCAGGAGCACGTGAGTGGACGTGAGCAGCAGCTGCAGGGGCTCCGGCTCATGCCAGCGGAGATGGCCTCAGCCTCAGGTGAGGGAGCAGCTAGAAGAGCAATAGCGCCCGCCGCTCTCTTCATAGAGCTGTATCATCTAAAAGGCGCCAGCTGGTACTTTTAAAATCTTTGAATTTGGTGCCCAAATCCACGCGGCCCAATAGGACGCGTCGCTCTCATACGCGCACCAATAGCGAGGCAGTGGGCGGAGGCGCCGCCAACCTAGGCCAATCCAACGCCCTGGAGGCGGGGTCGGCCTCCAAGTCCAGCCTCCTCGCATCTCGCCGGCTCCGCGCGTCCGAAAGAGATGCTGAGGCCGGGGCGGGGCCAAGGGCGGGGTCCCGCTGCACGTGGAGGAGTCCTACGGCGCATGTGCGCGCCCGCCAACCTTCCATCCATAGGCCTCCTGTGAATCCTGATTTCAGCCTGAAGACAGCTCCGGTTTCCGTCTGAAGATCTCCAATGAGTAGAAAGGGTAGCCGGCTTTCTTCGATCATCTCACAAGTGGTAGTTTGCTGAGCAGCGACTCTGGTCGTCCGGGAATCCAAACTTTCCGGAAGATGAACCCTCCCCCTTCCCTACTTACCCCGCCTCTCTAGGATTTACCTACGCGCTTCTCGCTCCCTTGTAATTTTGCCCCGCCCCTGCTCGTGCGTCTGCGTAGTCGCCCCTGGTGGGCGTGGCCGCAGAGTTGGCGGGTTGGCGCGTGCGCGCTGGAGTGCCCCGCGTTTCTCCCCGGGGACGGAAAAGGAGCTGGCAGCGGTGGGTGGTTCCGGGGTTCGCCTGCGCGGGAGGGCGGGGGACCGCCACTACTGTGGCGGGAGACCTGCAGCTGTGTGTCTCCCTGGAACTTTCCGGTGGGGGTGGGGATAGAGTCATTTCTTGTAAGCGCATTTATTTTCATTTGCAAACAGAGCTCTTCAGCCACCATTATTTTGTACGGACATCAGGTTTCTTGAGTTTGTATCTGTGCTCTCCTGGCTTTTTGTTTCTTTCCTTTAAGGGCTACGCGCAGGAAGCCTTAGTCTTGTACCAAAAAAGAGGCTTCACCAAGAATCCTCTTGTCGTGGCAGTTCAGTCCCCCCTCCTTTGTACTTGAGGCCCCTGGCTAAGTGAGTGCTTTTCTGGTGAGGGCTAGAGTGGGCGTCAGTATTAAGTCTTTGATGACAAATCGTACAGTATTGTTGGTCATGCTGATCTTTTTACTAGGTGTCTGTGCACTTAAGCAGTGACGGTGTATTTCCTGGACTCAGCTTTTGGCCACAGCACAGTAAAGCCACAGAATATAAACTCCAGAAAGTGCAGTTTCCTGGATTTTCTGTTTTCCTTTTCTTCTGCTCTTCTGCACCCTCGGAGAGAGTAGTTGGCTTACAGTAGGCGCTCAGTTCAATGGGCGGCAATTCCTGTATGAGGCGGGGAAGGAAGGTGCTAAATGAATCCTACTTTATGTAAAATTTTGATAATTACTTCATCATTGATTTTTTTGCATTAATTTTTAAGTTTCAGAAATGTATTAAAATAGTATTTATTGCCGACATTTTTGGTGTCCCCTTAAATTTTGCACCTGAGGAGAGCGCCTCACTCGCCTCACCTTAGGCTGACCCTGGAGATAAAAGTGTTGAAAGGACAAAGTCCTGTCCTTTAGGAAGTTTACATACTAATGGGGAAAAATTTTGACAACAGTTTCATGAAACGAAGAAAATAAGTAATGAGGTGGGGAGTAGGGGCAAAGATTAACTACTTTGGGAGGTCTGAAAGGTTTCTCAGGCCCTGGACCAAGGTCGAATGGCAACGCAAAGATCTGCATAATAGCCAGAAGGAAGAGACTGAACATGCTAGCTTGTTAAAAGTCTAGAAGGAAGACCAGGGGCTGACCAGAGCTCATTGAGCAAGGAAAAAAGTAGATGACATCAGAGAGGTAGGCAGATACCAGATTCTGTAGGACCTTGTAGGTTTACACGTAATTTGGAGCTTTTTCTGATTGCAAAGAATAGCTGTTGCAGGGATTTTAGCAAAGAAGTTATTTGTCGAATGATTATTAAAACTGATGGCTTTTCGTTTTGTGCTAGGCACTCTGTAAATGTTAGCCTTCAATTCTCACAATCACCTTAGCCTTTTCATTTTATGATGATGATGCTTAGAAGTTATTCCCACAGAACCACACAGCTAGTAAGTGAAGGTTCCATCCCTAGCTTTGGGATTCAAAAAGTCCAGGTACTTTTCCTCTGTGTTACGCTGGGGAATATTTGCTGGGCTCCTGATTGTTTATAGTACATTTTCACACGTCACTTCCCTTGTTTGGCCTTAGAGATCAGCTTTATTTTACTTTTATTTTCAGATGTGGATGGAAATACGAAATTTTAGGAGGAGGGTCCTCATTAAATTAGTTGAGTGTCTGGAATATAACCTTTGGATCATAACTACAGCTTAAAAGGTATTCTAGGTGATATAAAAAGCCAAGCATGTTTTCTTGCTTGCTGGGATAGTTTGTGTTTTTTTGTTTTATTAAGTTACTTGATCATTAATTTTAAATGATATTTGAGTTTCAATTGATCATGATGAAATATTCTTGAGGATTAACTTGTTGAGCAGATTCATGAATATCAATTTCATCTTTAGTGAGAAACTTTTTAGAACAGGCCATTTTAAATTTTATTAGATGGCAACATGGTTCTTCAGATTAGCATCAGTCAGAATTGTTGGGTTGTTAGGCACAAAATGAATTGCAAAGAGAATGCTTCTAATCTTTCAGCAGGTTCTTACGTGGACCTACAACATGGAAGACATTGTGGGGCTTATGGAAATGATTAGCGTGGTGCCTGCCACGTACTAGGTGCTCAGTAAATTTTTTAATAAAATAATCTCTGGGAACCGGGGTGGGAAGGGAATGTGGATAATGTGTCTATAATGGAACAATGAAGGAGTCAAATACATCTAAAGTTACAGTGGAGATTTTTATAGAACAGAGGAGTCACTTTTATGTGCCAGGATAAATGAATAAGCTGTAGGACAGGGTGATTTCTCACCTCGACACTATTGACATTTTGGGCAGTTTGTTGTTGGCAGCTGTCCTGTACATTGTCAGGTGTCTAGCAGCATCCCTGGCCTCTGTTGTTTTGACACCTGTCTCCAGACATTGCCAAGTGTCTCCTTGGGGAACATAATACACACTGCTGTAGAGGATGTCAATTTAATGGAATGGGGAGGAGGGAGGTTCTATGGCCTAAGGAACAAAAAGTGAAAGCGTAAATGCTGGTTGCATTTATTAGGAAAAATTAATATGATGTGGTATAAAGGGGGTGGCATATGAAATGGGCTAATAAATCATGCTGGATACAGATCATGGATGTGTTGAATGCATAGTTAAGAGCTGGGGTTTTATTTGGGAGGCTACCTCTGAAGTTGTTGAGCAAAGGAGGGACAAGACCACAGCCTTGCTTTTTAGGAAGATTAATCTGGTGGTTATTTCTGTGTAGCCTGAAGAAGAGAGCAGTCAGGGGGCTATGAAAGTAGTATGGAAGAGAAATAATTCTCAACAAGAGTAGCGGCAGTAGAATTGGAGAGGATTAGAGCGTTTGCAGTAGGATTTAGCAATAACTTGAATGGGAGGATGAGGAAATCAAAGATGACAGATGACTACATGTTAAATTTGGGAGGGAGAACGGTAGTGCCATTAAAAAACAAATCACATGATGAGAAAAGTTGTAGAGGAATATGACACGTTTCATTTTAAATAGTGATTATCTTCAGAATCATTCTAGAGTGAATTTGATTAACTTTGGTGCTGTATGCCCTTTTGAAATTAAGTTCAATTTGGCTCTTTTTGAACAATAAACCAGATTTATACACAAATACTTTAACTATAATTGCCTTTTAGACATCTATTCATTGCCTGTTATAGCAAGTTAAGTCCATAAGAGACAAGAATTAAGAAGAGTCTCTTCCATTAATGAGATGGAATGAGAGGTGTATCAGTGTTTGTTCGTTCTCTTTCCTGGCCCACCCTCTTCCCGTTCACTTATTAAGCACACAGTCTTTAGACAGGAGTAAACCAGTAAGTTTACTACCCAGGGATAAATGTGGTCATACAGGTATGGTAAAGTTCTATGGGAATGCAAGTGAAGGAGCAGTTAATTCTGCCGAGGGGCTAAGGTGCCCTTTAGGTCAGACCTTGATATCTATCTGCACAGGCATGAAGACTATGTTTTCTAGGCAGAGGGGGCAGCAAAAGAAAAGGTAGGTAGGAGTGACAATGCATGGTTTATAAATGAGAGCTATGTAGATGGCATGTCTGTGCAAACGTACAAAATGCCAAGGTCCTTAAAATGTTAAGACTTCAGGTTCTAGTAGGCTCCACGCCAGGAATTATGGGACTCTATCCTTACCCTTCCTAAGTTTCAAAAATTACACTTGGTCATCTTGGAATAGCTAGATTAATGTGTAAAGCAGCAGCCAATGTCAGTTCACAGACCAGAATTTGTCCATTACTGTGCATGTATTCATGATAACCAGTAAGCCAACTGCCATTTAGTCAACTCGGACTCATGGCGACCCTATGTGTGTCAGAAGAACGGTGCTCCACAAGGTTTTCAATGGCTGTTTTTTGTTTTTCTTGAAATTAGATTGCCAGGCTTTTCTTCAGAGCCACCTCTGGGGGAACTCAAACCTCCAGCCTTTCAGTTAGGAGCTGAATGTGTTAACTGTTTGCATCACCGAGGGATTCCCTGTTCATATTACCGATGTGGTTTGTTTCCTAACTGGACGCTAATACAATATTTATTGTCATACACCTGTTTTCTTTTATGTTTGAAGTTATCCATGATAGAAAGTTACAGTAAACCAAATTTTTAATCATTCATTAAATATTTTACATAAAACAACAGACTATTTTTTTGTCTACTTCTGAGATCACACAGAGTCCAAGATTTACAACCAGTCATGATTATATTGTATGTTTTTTACTAATACATTGAAAGAGATTTATATAAATTATCTGTCATAATAAGAATATGGATATTATTCTCAACTGTGTTAACCTATGTTTTTCAAGAGAATATTGGCGAGTATTTACACACAGTGCGATCTGCTGCAGCAGCCTTTTTGTAAGTGATAAAAGGCTTCAACAAATCAATTTAAACTTTTTTGGAAATAACTTCTACTAAGGATTCATAATCAGCATATTCCTTTAGTGACTGTACAAGTTCATCTAGTAGATACTCTCCTTGCATAAAAGTTACAAGATCATGAAGTGACTTGTTTATTCTGTGATCTGTGACCCGGTTCTGTGGAAAATTATACGTTCTTATTTTCTCTGACCTTCCTTTAGTTCCAATCTATATATAAAAAAAAAAAAGACATGCAGTTAGATACACGCCAACTCGCACCTACAAATTTAACTATCTGGAGATTAAGTTCTTGATTTGTATTATGAAACACAATGCAAGAACCAAGTTTTACACATTTTGAATCCCCAAATGATATGGAAACACAATATACAGAAAAGAATATGGGCTTTTAAAGTCAGACATATTAGTCTCTGAATTCCATCTCTGCCACTTGAAAGCTCTAAGACTTCAAGAAATTAACTTCAACTCTATATGTTAGCTTCACCATCTATAAAGTACAAATAACAACACATATTACACACTGATGATGTATATAAAGAGCCTGGCACACAGCTGATACTCAAATGGTGGCTGAATATATTCAATCTCTGTGAATTACCAGTCAATCTTCAGTGGTGCCAAGGTGATGAATTACCCATACTTAGGGAATTCTTAAAAGGGCTTTGTCATTATAGAATTAAATACCAAAGAGGAAGAAAATAAGTTTGCTTTCCAACTTTTTTGCATCCATATTCTCAAATGATTCAAAATGAATCAATATAATATTTTTTATTAACTTTGCTTAGAACTATTAGAAAAATGCCCGATTGAAGAAAACAGGGCAAAGGTGTAAGATCACTATAATACAAGTACAGCCTTTGGTTAAGCTACTTAATTGTTTTCTTATTTTCACAATTAAGCCAATTTTGGCATATATAAAAACTAGGTTATCTAAAAATATATGATTTAGAAGCTTTTATAAAATTTGTTTACCTGAATCTTCCTAGCATTGTATCTTTTACTTGCTGCTGCTTCTAGATGCATGCTGTACAGCTTTGCACGTAACTTTTTCATAGCCATCTCTCTATTTTTCAGTTGAGATCTCTCTTGTTGGCATTCAGAAACAACACCTGAATAGTGTTATGAGAATTAAAGAGTTTTAATAGAAACATCTTCTTCATCTATTATCAAGGAACACTCCTTTTCCTTCTCATCCTTTTTCTTCTTCCTTTATGAGAGGAAAAGTAGGACTCTAATATAAAAGGAAGACCATCAACAAGTAACTTTCAAAGAGTTTATCAAAACACTGAAAATTTACATTTGAGTGGTAGTTCAAAGTATTTCCATATTGAAGGCGTACATACTGGACAATAAGTATATATCATTTAATGACAGATTGCTTTCCCACACCCTCAGCTGCAGCCACCGTATTTTTTTTAGGGTAATAACTACTCATTATAGAAGCTAAGATATAAAGAAGTTAAAAATCCTAGGGATTGGAAAAAAAACCCATTGCCATTGAGTTGATTCCAACTCCCAGCGACCCTATGGGACAGAGTAGAACTGTCCTATAGGGTTTCCAAGGTTGTAGTCTTCACTGAAGCACACTGCCACATTTTTCTCCTGTGGAGCAGCTGGTGGGTTCGAACTGCTAAACTTCCCATTAGCAGCTGAAGGCTTAATTAATCACTGTGCCACCAGGGCTCCTTTACTAGGGATGATCACTATTAATATTCTGGAGTAGTTCCTTCTAATTTTTTTCTGTTCAAGTTTAATACGAGATTTTCCCATATTTAGAAAAACAAAAACATACCAATCCAATGTTCCCATCAATCACTACCAATTAATGACAATCATGTCTATTTGAGATCTTCAAGAGATTCTTGTATTCTTTCAAGATAAGTGAGGTTTGCTATCCACATACTCTTCATCACATGTAAATCACTGCAGTTTAACACTTATAATCCATACATAGCTCTGCCTAGTAGTATACTGAAGGCTTAGATACAGTCCCACTGCTTTACTATCTAGAACCAGAACTCCTGGAGGTCTGTGGGTGGACTTAATGGAGAGAAGCCCTGAAACTATATGCAAAATTTTGCATATATATATGTTTCTGGGAAGCAGGTCCAAAACTTTCATTTTCTCAAAGGAGTCCGTGTCCCCTCCCTCCAGTGATTTAGACCATTTTCTGATACATAAAAACCCCTAATAATTAACTTCACTGTGAGCTTTTTTTTAAATAGTGAAAACCGCTTAGAATAAACCTCAGCAGGATAACTGGAAAAACCCCCCACACCTTTTCTTCATTGTTACTAATATGAAAATTAACCTCTCTTTCTGGCTTTGCAGTCATCCAGCAGAGCAGTTTCACTAAGGGTGAGTCTAAATGAATCAAGGAGTTAATAACAGAAGGCTTAGTTGTATACACCCCTCTGTAACTGACGGTCTGTTTCAGTGGCAAATTAGTCAAGTACTTCAGAAATTGATTCTTTCTTTCTTCGGTGTCTCATTCTAAAGGTACTGCTGAATACCTGTTGGAAGGTGAACAATCCGGACTGCACTGTCCGTGGTGTTTACATGCTGGCCTCCAGCTCCACTGGCTCGCTTAGTATCAATTCTCAGATCTTTAGGATTAATCACGAGGTGAATCTATACATAAGAGAAAAGTTGGGATTTTTGAAAAAATTATGCATACCAACTATTCAAAGACAGGAACTATCCATTTATAAATACGGTGAAACCTGTGAGAGCCAGAACTCAACGGGACTGCCTTGTTTTCTGGGTCTTGCAAGCTTCTGCCTTTGACAAGGTGCAGGTTACCACCTTCCTATTGCTCCTTTTAATGGAAAATATTTGAGTTTTCCTCTTCTGACAGGTTTCTACCTGACACAGGTTCTGGCTTTCACAGGTTTCACTCTATAAATATATGCCACATACAGAATGCATATGATTTAGGTTTAATTATAAGAATATAAAGCAGTTGGAAGGATACCATTTTTTAAACTTTTTTTGGAAGAGTAGGGAGTCAAAATAATTCTCAAAAACCAGGCTTCTCTATTAAATCACACTCTTTTCACCACATAAGCAGTAGAACTTAGCTACTGTGAGAAATGTGAATATGGTTAAAATGAGTTTTTTTAAATAAAACTTGGAAGTAGACTGCCAGGCCTTTCTTCTTAGGTGCCCCTGGGTGTACCCACAGCTGCAGCCTTTTGATTAGCATTAGCTGTTTGCACTGTCCAGGGATTTCTCTTAAAGAATGTTGTTTCTTGTTGGCTGCCTCTAGTCGGCCGCTGTGATCCCTAGGGTTTTCACTGGACTTTTTTTTTAAATCGTGCTTTAGATGATGATTTACAGAAAAACTAGCTTCTCATTAAACGGTTAGTACATATATCATTTTGTGACATTGGTTTTCAGGTTGCCACCCCCACAACATGTCAACACTCTCCCTTCTCGACCTTGGGTTCCCTATTACCAGCTTGCCTGTCCCCTCCTGCCTTCTAGTCCTTGCCCCTGGGCTGGTGTGCCCCTTTAGTCTCGTTTTGTGTTACGGGCCTGTCTAATCTTTGGCTGAAGGGTGAACTTCAGGAGTGACTTCATTACTGAGCTAAAAGGGTGTCTGGGGGCCATACCCTTGGGGTTTCTCCAGTCTGTGTCAGACCAGTAAATCTGGTCTTTTTTTTTTGGTGAGTTAGAATTTTGTTCTACATTTTTCTCCAGCCCTCTCCGGGACCCTCCTATTGTGATCCCTGTCAGAGCAGTCAGTGGTGTAGCCGGGCACCATCTAGTTGTGCTGGACTCAGTCTGGTGGCGGCTGTAGTACTTGTGGTCCATTAGTCATCTGGACTAATCTTTCCCTTGTGTCTTTGGTTGTCTTCATTCTCCCTTGCTCCAGACGGGGTAAGACCGGTGGACTATCTTAGATGGCTGCTCACAAGCTTTTAAGACCCCAGATGCTACTCACCAAAGTAAACGTAGAACATTTTCTTTATAATTATGTTATGCCAATTGAGCTAGATGTTCCCCGAGACCATGGTCCCCACAGCCCTCAGCCCAGCACTTTGGTCCCTTAGGGAGTTTGGATGTGTCTATGGTGCTTCCATGACCCTGCCTTGGACAGGCTGTGCTGGCTTCCCCGGAATTGTGTACTGTCTTATCCTTCACCATAGTTACCACTTATCTACTGTCTATTTAGTGTTTTTTCATTTCCACTCCTCCCCTCCCTCATAACCAGCAAAGATTGTTTCTTTTCATGTGTAAACTTTTCATGAGTTTTTTATAGTAGTGGTCTCATACAATATTTGTCCTTTTGTGATGGACTTATTTCACTCAGCATAATGCCTTCTTGATTCATCCGTGTTGTGAGAGGTTTTCACAGATTCATCATTGTTCTTTATCGTTGCGTAATACTCTATTGTGTGTATGTACCATAGTTTGTTTATCCATTCATCTGCTGAAGGGCTTCTAGGTTTCCATCTTTTTGCTACTGTGAACAATGCTGCAGTGAACATGGGTGTGCATATGTCTATTTGTGTGACAGCCCTTATTTCTCCAGGATATATTTCTACAAGTGGGAGAGTGCCGGATCATATAGTATTTCTATTTCTAGCTTTCTAAGGAAGCACCTTATCATTTTCCAAAATGGTTGTACCATAAAATGAGAATTTATAGTGTACTTCTGAATTAAAAAAAAATTTAGAAGAAAAAGCAATGTTAGCTTGATGACTATGGGAAGGGTTTACTTTATTTGATTTTAAATAAAAGGGAGTCATACACATCTGGAGGCAGAGGTGAGGCAAATGGAAATGACAAAGGCCAAGAACTCAAGGGTAAAGGCTCAATTCATGAATACACTGGGATCTGACGTCAGGATAATGCTCTGTCCTGGGAGTCGCCATTGGAACCACTAGATTTAAAAAAAGCTGTTTCCTGAACAATACCGTGACACGTCTATAACACTTGCAGTAGGAATCTTATCATTCCATAGGCCTGCCATGTCCCCCTGAACAATACCGTGACATGTCCATAACCCCAACAGTAGGAATCCTACCATTTCATAGGCCTGCCGTGTCCCCCCGAACCATACCGTGACATGTCCATAACCTCAGCAGTAGGAATCCTACCATTCCACAGGCCTGCCGTGTCCCCCCAAACAGTACTGTGACATGTCCATAACCCCAACAGTAGGGATCCTACCATTCCATAGGCCTGCCGTGTCCCCCCGAACAATACCGTGACGTGTCCATAACCCCAACAGTAGGAATCCTACCATTCCATAGGCCTGCCGTGTCCCCCCGAACAATACCGTGACGTGTCCATAACCCCAAAAGTAGGAATCCTACCATTCCATAGGCCTGCCATGTTCCCCTGAACAATACCGTGACATGTCCATAACCCCAACAGTAGGAATCCTACCATTCCATAGGCCTGCCATATCCCCCTATCTGGCTCCCTCTTTGAGTTGCCAAAAGAATTAAATGAGATGATATATGGATCTCAGTCTCCATCTTTTTGAAGTGACTAGTGTCTAGAGGTGGCTCCTGCCCTTATACTACTTCACTCTCCACCAACTGTTCTTTTTCTCATGTAGGCAGCACATAAAAATTAGATCTAAAGAAAGGAAGTCCGTTAACCCTGTCACAGAGTCAAACAGCACTCTTTCGCCAAATTAATAAACAGAAACCCTCAATTAAAAATCCCTTCACCCCAAAATACTAATACTTCACTCTGAAAAACAAGACAAATATTTCCTATCATGTAAGAGTAGCTTTCCAGAAGAATGGCTGCAGGCAAAATGGAACTTCCCAACTATTTTACAAATACAATATAAACAGAATTTGCTTTCTGAACGTGAAGTATACTCATTACCAACACTGTAACAAGACACTTCCATTTTAATGGCTTTGGGTTATGAAGTAGCAATTCTGTTAAGTCATTACCCTTGTTAAAACAGAACGCTTGCTGTTAATACCCTGGGAACCAGTCACACAAAGCAAAAGTCATCATAAAGACAATCATTCTTAGACTCTCTTTCAAATAGAATAAAACCTAATCCTTTTAGCAAAGAAAAAGTTAATATTGTTTCACCTATGGAAATGGTCCCACAATATCTAATGTTAATGGTAGAGAAAAATTCATAAATTGATAAAGCAAGACAAGACCATTTATAAACCCTTAATTCTTACCAACTATTGTTAAAATTAATACTTTTTGGACTGAGATCCTAAATTCTCAAAAGCAACTCAAAAATAATATGCTGAAGGCCAAATGATAAAGACATACTTAATTCAATACACACAGCGTGTTACCCTGGAGGCGAGAGCCACGCTGGCCCCGGGATTCCAGGAATGAGGAGGTGACGATGCCTCACCTCGGCAGGCTGGGGTAAAATCGCTACAGTCGTCGTGCTCGTGTGGATGCGGCCCTGCCTCTCTGTCTTTGGCACTCTCTGCACTCTGTGCACACCTCCTTCAAACTTCATGTGCTTATAGGCCTCTGCACCCCCAATGCTGGCAGATGCATGTCTCAGGCCACCTGGATAAGATAGGGAAAAGGGAATTCTTTTATTATTCCTGCCATTTATAAATAATTGGCCATCACTTCTACTATCTAGAAATATACTTAAAAGAGTCACAAAAGAATACCATGTAAGCATACAGACTGTAAACCATATTAATTAAAAAACTTTAGCAAGTCTATAATGTTCAATGTTTTAATGATTAATATTATTGCTTACATTATTAAACATAAAACATGTATAGTGCTAACGAACTGATTGACTAACAGATCTAAAAGACCACTCTTAAAAGGCCACTAGTCATTCAATGGTTAGTATTACTGAATGACTAACATTTCATAGGCCATTTCAAAACTGGTATATTTGCATTCAAAATTATTAGGTAAATGATGAGTATACTACTACTTAAGTATCTTTGCAAACAAATTCTCAGGCCTAGCAATGGTCTTTCCAACTCTCTTCCTAGGACACATGCAGATAAATTAAATCTACACATTTACTCAAAACAAATCAGTTTACTGACCTATTTCACTTGGAAAGTATTCCAGAGGTTCAAAATGCCACCTTTTAAATGCAGCATACTGCTGATACATCTCAAATATCTCTGAAGTAAACAGCATTGCCTCCTGACCCCCAACTCCTGCAGTTACCTCCAGGATCAAATCATTTTCATCTGTTTCTTCTGAGGGAACCAAGAGTAAGATAATCTGTAAATACAAAAATACCATCCCTTATGTAATTAAGAACTACTTAAAAGTTAATGCATAACTTCCAGAAAATATAAATACTACAACTATATTTTAAATGCTCTAAGGTTCAGCTAATGCTTATAGGCTTGTTTTTATTTCTTTTGGGAGTTCGTGTATACTTTATATCATTTATAAGAATTAAATGCTTGCTGTGAGTAGGACCCTATACTGTATGTATGCAAAAGAAATAGATGATTATAGCTCTACCCTCCTGAAACATAAGGCCTTGTTGGGCAGAAAAAGAGCACTGAACTTGTTTTTTTTTAAGCCTACTTAATATGGAAAATAAACTTGCAATTTTGGAACTGACAGGGCCCTTAGAGATGATCGGTCTAATTCCCTCATTTTACATGTACAAGAAACTAGGTTAACAGAGGTTAAATGCTTGTTAAATGGCAAAGTGCTCCTTACTGGCAGAGCAGGCACAAGAACTCAAGTCTCAGGACTCCTAGATCAGCCCTCCTTCCATTACAATAGTATGTTTCACACTTATGTACTAGTTAAAGGGATACAGAAAAAGGCTTCTTAGAACAGGTGGATTAGTAAGAAAAGCTACCAACATTTACTGGTTTCTTAACCTATGCCAGGAACTCAAAGCACTTAACATACTTTAATTCCTAAAATAATCTTGGGTAGCTTTTAACATTTCTACCTTAAGATGTGAAAACTAAGTTTAGAGGGTATTATGGATTGAATTGTGTACCCCCAAAATATGTGTTGTAATTACTAACCTGTAGTGGGGGGGCCCTGGTGGCACACTGGTTAAGAGCTATGGCTGCTAACCAAAAGGTCAGCAGTTTAAATCCACCAGCCTCTCCTTGGAAACCCTATGGGGCAGTTCTACTCTGTCCTATAGGTTGCCATGAGTTGGAATCAACTCAAGAGTGACAGGTTTGCTTTTGTTTTTCATATCTGTGCTTATAATCCCATTTGGGAATGGGTTTTCTTTGTTATGTTGATGAGGCAGTATTAGTGTAGGGTGTGGCTTTAAAGTCAATCTCTTTTGACATATAAAAAGAGCACACTGAGCAAGCAAGCAAGCAGACATGGGGGAAGACAGATGTCATGCTACATGAAGATCACCAAGGAGTTAAGGAACAGAAGCTGAAGAGACAAGGGCCTTCCCCCAGGGCAGACAGAGAGAGAAGGCCTTCCCCTAGTGCCGGCACCCTGAATTCAGACCTCCAGTCTCCTAAACTGTGAGAAAATAAATTTGTTTGCTAAAGCCACCCACTTGTATTTCTGTTATAGCAGCACTAAGTAAGACAGAGGGGTTGAGTTATCTAGCTGCCCAATATCACTCCACTAAAAAGTGGAAGAGCTAGAACCCAAATCTACTTGATTTCTGAACTGTCACAGTTTATGTTGGTTGGGGGCTATACCTGTTACCACTTTCCATCTCTCTAGCCTATGGCGATACAATGTGATCATTTAAAAGTTGAACTAATAAATGACAGACTTTACTTCTGTTACTAGCCAACGAACAGAAACCGTTAATATAAATTTCCTTCTAGTTCACAAAAAAAATTTAGAAAATAGGTAGAAGGCAAGCTACACTAGAATTTTCACCCTATACTGGAACTTTCCCTGTAGGGTAGGTGAAGGGGACACTGATTTTCAGTAAGTTCCACGTTTGGCTAGAGAAGAGACAGGATCTCTAAAATAAGCCCCCTTCTTCATCTTAACATGTTCTTTCACTTACATCTCCAGAGATAACTGCTGTAAACTTTTAAGCTCTGCTTTATAGAATTAACGAAGAGCAAAGCCTGGTTCCAATTTCATATGATGCTTCCTCTTCATTTAACTCCTATAAGTTCTCCTGCAATCCTCTGGGATATAAAACCAAAGCAATACAATTCAGTTCTTAAAAATATGAGGGCCTACTCTAGGTCTCACCCAGAATGCTCCTTAGAAGGATGAAACTTCGTCTTATCTACTTTGGACATGTTATCAGAAGGGACCAGTCCCTGGAGGAGGACATCACGGTTGGTAAACTAGAGGGCTAGTGAAAAAGAGGAAGACCCTCAACGAAATGGAATGACACAGTGGTTGCAACAATGGGCTAAAACATAGCAATGATTGTAACGATGGCACAGGACCTGGCAGTGTTCCCTTCTGTTGTACACAGGGTCGCTATGAGTCAGAACCAACTCAGTAGCACCTAATGACAACAATAGCTCAAATGCTTTATTTTTGCAAATATCATACCTGATGTTTCAACTGAGTTATTTCTTTTTGACACAAAGTTATTTCATTCTCTGCAAGCTTCCTTAAGTCTTCATTCTCATCTACAAAAAAAGGCAGCAGGTTAAGTTTTCCATAATTAGTGTTAAATTGCCAACAGATTTCAGGGTAATAGTTTTATTGTTACTGCAGCTGAAGAGAAAAACAAAATGTCTATCTTGCTCCTTTAATAACTGCAATTAAAAGTAGCATTTTATACAGTAGACTTCATAAGCATATAGCTTAAAAAAAATTTTCTGATGACAAAAGAAAGTCTAATTAAAACTAAAAATAAAGAAAATCATAAAAAAATGAGGCTAATTAAAAAATCTTCTATACTCCCACTGCCGTAAAATAATACGAACAAATATGCTTAGTGTTCCAACTTAGCCTGTATTAATGAAGAATGAATGCGTTGAGCTAGTTAGAAAGACCAGAAGGGGAATAGAAGACTCCATTTAAACCAAAATTATAAAGGTAAAAAGTTATTATCTTATCAGTAAATGTTTCATTAACGTAAGTGTACACGCAAACATTTTGACTCTGCCTAATGTTTACAGAACACTGACATGTTGTAGTTGTCTCTCCTGTCTTTCACCCTAATTCTTGTTAATCCTTGAGTTGTTTTTACCTTACAAAATATACTGTCTCTTATTTGCCCTACCCTATGGACAACATGAAGGAGCTCTGGTGGCACAGTGGTTAAGCGCTCGGCTGCTAACCAAAAGGTTGGTGGTTCGAACCCACCATATGTTCCCAGAAAGATCCTTCTGTAAAGATTCCAAAAAAACCAAACGCGTTGCCATCGAGTGAACTCCAACTCATAGTGACCCTATAGGACAGAGTAGAACTGACTCATGGTTTTGAGACCGTAATCTTTATGGAAACAGACTGCTACATCTTTCTCCCAGGGAACATCTGGTGAATTTGAACTGCTGACCTTTCAGTTGGAAGCACAGCACTTAACCACTGAGCCACCATAAAGATTTAAAGTGTTAAAAAGCAAAAATGTCGCTTTAAGGACTGTGTGCCTGACCAAAGCCATGGTGTTTTCAGTCGTCTCATATGCATGCAAAAGCTGGACAATGAATAAGAAGACGAAAGAAGAACTGATGCTTCTGAATTATAGTGTTGGTGAAGAATACTGAATATACCATGGACCTGCCAGAAGAACAAACAAATCTGTCTTGGAAGAAGTACACAGAATGCTTCTCAGAAGTGAAGATGGTGAGACTTTGTCTCAGATACTTTGGACATATTATCAGGAGGGACCAGTCCCTGGAGAAGGACATCACGCTTGGTAAACAGAGGGTCAGCGAAAAAGAGGAAGGAAGACCCTCAATGAGATGAACTGACACAATGGCTGCAATAATGAGCTCAAGCATAACAAAAACTGTGAGGATGGCGCAGGACCAGGCAGTGTTTCATTCTGTTGTATATAGGGTTGTCGAATTGGAACCAACTTGACAGCACCTAACAACAATACAAAATGCTGGACTTGAAGCGCTTACTGATGAAGATCAAGGCCTACAGCCTTCAGTATGGATTACACTTCAACATAAAGAAAATAAAAATCCTCAGAACTACACGAACAAGCAACATCATGATAAACAGAGAAAAGGTTGAAGTTGTGAAGGATTTCATTTTACTTGGATCCACAATCAATACCCACGGAAGCAGCAGTCAAGAAATAAGCTTATTTCATTGGGAAAATCTGCTGCAAAAGACCTCTTTATAAAGTGTTAAAAAAAGCAAAGGTGTCACTCTGAGGACTGAGATGCACGTGTCCCAAGCCACAGTATTTTCAGTTGACTCACATGCACGCGAAAGCTGGACAATGAATAAAGAAGATCGAAGAAGAATTGATGCCTTTGCATTATGGTGTTGGTGAAGAATGCTGAATATACCATTGACTGCCAGAAGAATGATTAAATCTGTCCTGGAAGAAATAGAGCCAGAATGCTTCTTGGAAGTTAAGGATGGTGAGACTTCATCTCAGGTATGTTGGACATGTTATCAGGAGGGACCAGTCCCTGAAGAAGGACATCATTTGGTAGAGAGTCAGTGAAAAAGAGGAAAACCCTTGACGAGATGGACTGACATAGCAGCTGCAACAATGGGCTCACATGTAGCAGATTGTGAGGATGGCACAGGGCCAGGGAGTGTTTCGTTCTATTGTAATAGGTCCCTGTGAGTCGGAACCGACTGGATGGCACGTAACAACAAGATGCTGCAAATCTGCTGTTCTTGAACCTGTCTTCTTCCTTAATTAACAGAGTACAGTGGTTAAGAACATGAGATTTGGAGTCAGTCAAATCCAGCCTCTATTTCTTGCAACCATGAGCGGAATTATTTTACCCCCCCCCGTCTCAGGTTCCTCTTCTAAAAGAGCCTACCTCATAGTTTGTTACGTGAAATTAAGAAAGCTAAGCAAAGCCTGGAGCATGGTCAAGCGCTCAATTAAGCTTAGGCAGTCCCTGGGTTACAAATGTCTGACTTACTACGTACAACCTGTAGTTATGAACCAACCTCACTAAAGCCTATTATATTAAATTTGCGGTACATACAATGGTTCAGTATAACAAAGGGGCACTAATTTGTGACATGCATCAAAACATTGTAATTATTATTGTATCATGTTAGATGTTTCGTGTATCTGGAAATGTTTAATTTTTTTATACATAGAAAGGTACACCATATACTATATGTATATACTGTATACTGAGACAAAACACTTGTCTAACGGGTGTTCCAGCACCTAACTCTTCCGACTTACATACAAATTTGACTTAAAGAGACTTAGGAACAGGGCCTGCCTGTATCATGTCCTTTAAGGGTGGGCTTTTCTCCCTCTGTAAAGCCTTCCCAACAAGTTGTTCTTGCTCTCCTAGGCCTTTATTCACATACTTGTTCTTACTTATCAGCTGCATTATAATATATTTACTTCTGTCTCCCCAAGTAGACCCTCTATAGAGCCTTGCTACTGAAGGTGTGGTTCTTGGACCAGCAGCTCGGCATCCCCTGGAACTTGAAGAAAGGCAGAAACTCAGGGCTCATCCCAGATCGTATGCACATGTATCACCTGGGAAACTTGTTCAAATGCGTATTCCTAGGTCTCAAGTGTCTGAGTCATTAAGTGCGGTTTTAACAAGCACCTCTCCTGATATTATTAGTGCAGGTGGTCACCTCACTACACTCTGAGAAGCACTGCTCTAGAGCACAGGACAACGATAGCGTCTTATTTGTCCTTAGTGGGCTAATAACCTCTCGGCAGAGTATGCAGCCAATAAACGTCAACTTAATTGCTACAGAAGGGGACGGAGCACTGTACCATGGGCGCAAACACGACAGAAGCAGAACGCACCACGCTCACCCAAACCAAAAAAGGCTGCGCCTGAGTAAAGAGCCTCAAACCCGGGTAGACTGCGGGCACCCTGGACAGCAGCCTAGCGGAAAAGGCAAACGAATTCCCTCTGCATCCGCTCCCTGGGCCCGGCCCGTACCGTGCAGCAAGTGCTCGGTCTCCCGCAGCTCCAGCTCCTTCTCGCTCAGCAGTTTGGCCACCACTGCCAGCTCGGGCCCCCTGGCCTGCAACTGGACTTCAGACTTTGCATGGCGCTCGAGGAAGGCCCGCAAGGGTCCGCCGCGGGCGAACAGCTCCTCCAGCGGCGGGCTTCCGCTGCTTAGGGACCGGCGGGCCGGGACGAGAGCTCCGCGGGACCGCAGGCACCGAGCCGCCTCCCACAGGATACGGGCCCGCATCGCGAGGCCAAACCCATCGAGCGCTACCAGGCCGGAAGTTCCGGACAGAACAAGTCTCGCGACACGGTGAGGAGCTCGGAAACGGGCGAGAGCTTGCCGCACCCCGCCTGCGCACGCGCTGGGTTTAAAAGGCCTCCTGGCAGCTGCGTGAAACTTCCGGCCGCGCATTAAAGGGGTAAATTGGTCGCCGAGGCCGGAAGCTGAGGGGCAGGTCGGAAAGCAGAAGGGGTGGGGCTGTCGGCCCTGCCGCTGTCAAGCCAGCGGAGGGAGGTTCCTGCGGAGCGGTTAATTGACCCAGGGCACTTTTAAAACGCTCGGTCAGAATCACTTTCTCGCGGGACCCGCGCAGCGCTCGGGGACGGAGGGGGAGAGTTGCGGGTAGCCACACTGTTATCTGGCGGCGAGGATTTATTTCCCAGGCAGTGAGCGACGGCTTCAGGTAGCGCAGTGGAGGGCAGTCTAGTGTCCGCTACAAGGACTGAGGTCTCAGCCACGAAAGACCTCTTCAGTGCCAGCGTGGCCTTTCATCTCTAAGAGGGAAATACAGAGTGGTCATTAGTGTGTGTGCGTCTGTGTCTTTTCGGCGGTGGGTCAGGCTCGAGTTAATGAGAATGTGACAAGTATATTGTAAGGCAACCACGGAGTGGTATTGCAGAAACTACTTTCCTGCCCTTTATCTGCCAAGTAACTTACTTGCTTTCATACAGCTTCCTTCCTCGCCGAGCCAGCTGTCGGCCCATCTCACGTACTCATCGTTATTGTCAGCTGCTTTTTTAAGAGGTTGATTCCGTGTTCCAGCAAAACCTTCCGAGCCCTTTCTCCGGTGCCCCAACCCCCATCTCTCCTCTAAAACTGCAGGTGGCAGAAAGGCGCAAGGAATTCTGAAATTTATTGGAATAATGCTTTGCAGTTCTCAAAAAACCTTTTCACAGCCCACCAGAGGAATGGATATGAGAGAGTAAGTACAACCAAGGCATACCTGGGGGATGATGGAACACTTGGCAATTCCCACTACCTAACCTACCAGACACTAAGTGCTGAGTGTTTACACTGTTGACAGAGCTGCAACAGCCTGTAACTTTTTCTTTTTAAAAAAAAAGAAAGCGAGAGCCCTTGACAAGGTTAAAACATCCTTAAGTCATCTAATCAAAACCATCCAGGTTAAGTATAAAATTCTTAAAAAATGAGTTTACTTTGCCTCTGTTCTTCCCTTTACACTGCGTACAAATGCGAAGTCAAGTTGAAGAATCAAAGAACTCGCCAAATAATATACAGCAAAAATAGGTTTGCTACTTAAAAGCTCCAGCTGATGACCTCAATTCTTTAATTTTGAATTCATATTCAAACCACACTGCTTTATAAAATTGTTTCTCTTTAGGATAGTGGTAGCTATCACACATTGTTTTTTTAACTCTGTTCTTAATATAGAACAAGATTGGCCAGGTTGTTTACATCTCTATTCGTAAGTTTATTTTCTAAACCTAAACTCAACTTTGATTTTTTTTTTTTTTTTGGACCATAGAAATGCTGGGAATCATTTGAATTCAAAGTGATAAATCTCTCACCTGAGTTCTCAAAACATAAATAATTGCAAGAATATATTATAAAAGGTGCAAAATTGTAATAAACAATAACCTTACAGAACAATGTAAAGAATCCAACCAAAATTTATTCTTTTCCCTCAGATGCAGAAACACTTTTAAGTAAAACACATAATTAAGTGTACGTTTTCTACACTGTTACAATGAGGAAACAGTAACTTGTCTAGGGATACATTGGTGAATTCTTTACAAACCAGTTTAAGAAAATCAGTATAATGCATATGCATTTTACAATAATATCCATAGGTTTCCACAATATAGTCAAATTAAAACAGTTGTAGTTTTACTTTGAAAACTCAATAAAACATACTTAGGGTGAGACTTCTGAATTTTTTTACATTATTGTCATGCTCAAATTCTGTTACACGTTGAAAAATCTAGCATTTTCAGGAAGTCTTATTGTACATAGGTAAAAAGATAAATTCAAGCAAAAGGAAAGAAAAGCCCAGGAAAACTTAAATGGAAGGAAAAATAATCTGGATTATCTCGTCAATTTATGAGCACCTACAATTATTCTGGCATTGCAAAATAACCAAGCATGGTGCCTCTTAAATTGTATTAATGCATTCAAAACTTCTTTGTGGTCCAGTAATATCAGTGGAGTCCAAAATATAGATCTAGATTATGAAGTACAATGAACATGGTAGTAAGAAATTACACATTTAATATAATAAAATTTACAGAATCAAACACATTGAAATTATTTTTAATATTTAGAAAAAATCCTAAAATCATATATGAGAAACATATTTGTGACAAATAGATTAAAGCTGGGGGGGGAGTATCAAGTCTTTTACATGATTTCAATATTCAGTGTTCATCGTTCTGTGGGGGGCAATATAGAAAAGCATTCAGCAAAGTGATTATCCATTTAAATTATCTCTTATGACAATAAGATTAAGATCTTTACTACCAAGGAATGTAGAGGATTTATGGTAATTATACAGGAAGTGGGAAAAAAAATGTTTTCACCTCCATTAAGTGACTATTCAAGCTAACACTGTTTTGGAGTTTTATTTTACCATTCACCTTCCAGTTCATTGTATTCATAGTATTCGTTAGAAATCATTTAATGGAATATAGTGGTGCTGAGGAATCTGCTCAATTTTTTTTTTTTTGAGCTCAGTGTAAGTGTCCAGGAAATTTACCTCTAATATAACCTCCTAGAAAATGTATAACTGAGGGTAACTTTACAATGGAGAAACCTAACAAAGACTACCTCAGCCAGGGGATAATGGTCAACATCAACAATGACATGTTGAAAAATCTCGCATTTGCAGGACGTCTATTATTGTACACAGGTAAAAAGACAAAATAGATTCAAGGAAAGGGAAAGAAAAGCACAGAAAAACTTAAGTCATGATGCTATTATGTACCCTTGATATCATGGGATGAGAATGGCACTTTACTTCTATGCTCTTTCTTCCAAAAACCAATAACCCCAGTCTAATCATGAGAAAAATATCAGACAAATCCCAACTGAAGGACATTATACAGAATGTTTGACCAGTACTCCTCAAAATTGTCAAGATCATCAAAAACAAGGAAAGTTCGGGAAACTGTCAGAACTAAGAGGAGGCTAAGGAGACACGATGACCAGATGTATTCTAGATGGGATTCTGGAACAGAAAAAAGACATTAGCTAAGAATCAAATGAAATCTAAGTCAAACATGGACTTGATAATGCATCAAGTTTGGTGACAGATGTCCCATATTAATGTAAGATGTTAACAGCCAACTCAGCAGGCGGCCTCTTGTATATCTTTGCAATTCTGTAAATCTAAAAACTCTTCTAAAATAAAAGAATTAGTAAAAAATTTTATGAACACATAAACCACCTTTTATTTATATTTTCTTGTCATATTTTCATGGTAAAAATTAAAGGACATCATACTACCCTAATATTAAAAAGGAGCCCTGGTGGTGTGGTGGTTAAGAGCTTAGGCTGCTAACCAAAAGCAGTTTGATTCCCCCAGCAGCTCCTTGGAAACCCTATGGGGCAGTTCTACTCTGTCCTGTAAGGTCAATGTGAGTGGAATCGACTCGACGGCAGTGGGTCTTTTGGTTTAATCTTAAAAAAAAAAAAATGCTTTCTATTCTATGCCAGTAGCAATGTTTTCTAATGGCCAATGTCTTAGAAGTTAAGTTTTCACTCTTTTGTTGTTAGTGGCTGTCAAATCCCTTCATTTATTTATTTATTTGGTAAATGACTTGATATTTATAGTCTTATCCTTGGGAATATTTTTTATTTGTTTTGGAAAATATAACTTTCAATGATCTATCTTATTTAAACTTTATTTTTAACTTAAATTTTTAAATAGCTCTCATTTTCCAATACCCATATGGCATTGAAAGAAACATATTTCTAGATTATAGGTTAGTGATGTTGGTGAACTGAAAACAAGGATTGTGAATCACATTATTGAACAATACCATATTGATACATCCTCCATCTTAAAATAAGCTTTTTTTTTCTTAATAGGAAATTAAATCAGATTTGTTAAATGTTTGAAAAAACAAGAAAATGCATTAAAATGACATTTAATACAGATATTCTTGAAAAATGGGGATTATTGATCTGGAGAACTTTGATAAAAATAATGTCCTATATAGCACTTTATTCTTTCCATGTTTATTTCATTTTATGTTCATAGTAATACTGTAAATTAAATATGTTCCTCATTTGCAGATGAGGAAACAGACTCAGAGGTTAAATGATTTGCCCAAGGTCAAATGAGACAGAAATGTAACTTGAAATAAAATTTGTAATTCTGAGTTCCCAACGTTTTTTAAGATGACACTCCATATATGAATTTGTGGACACACTTTTCCATTAGTAAGCATTATATGTGGCAACATTTTAATACAGCAATAAGAGCTAGATTGTTAGAAAGGACACATATCCAAGCCTAGTTTTCAATTTCTGTAACTATTGTTCTAAAATATGTATTTCTAACTGTTTAAAAGCTGGACTCCTATGACAGCAGTTTGGTTTAAGTCAACAGTTTTAAAATGCTGAAATTTCTGAAATAGGAGATTTAATATAAGAAATAATGAAGGGTGAATGAATTTCAGGTGTTGATCATATATGATGTGTTAGGAAATGTTACATTTGGTTATTGTCTTCATAGCTTTCCTGTTCCCACTCATCTTAGAGCTTTTGTTATAGGAAGAAATTAATCCTCAGAACTGCCCTTGCTATCAGGTAGGGTGGCAGCTTCTCTTTCGTGGTGTTTTCATTAGAATATAAGTTTTTAGTTTCCAGTTGAATTAATCTGAAAAGATTTCACTTTGGGCTAGAGGGGACTATACCTGTGATAGTAACAATTTCTAAACTACTCAGAAAATTAAAGATGGGTGTTTTTAAACAGTATTACACACTCCGCACTCTGTGTGTTGCAGGCATGTAGTAAGCGTGTTGCAGGAAAGATCTGAAACGAGTTTTTGGTGTCAGTTTTACTGATAAATATTTACACTTGTAGCAAGTGAAGGATTACTAAAATTTTTACAGATTGAATACTGTTCTCTCGGAATAAACATATTAATCAGAAATTTAAAATAACTGAAAAAAAGCACTCAAATATAAGTGTTTGCAAAATACACTTTGAAAATTAGGATCACAGACTGTCAATTATATATACACAACCAAGAAAATATTTTTGAAATATCTTTACCACCTTTCAAAATAATTTGCCAATGTGTCAAGCTCAAAAGTGTTCATTTTTGTTAGGTTCTATCTACAAGCATTTTAGATCTAAGAAATTTTAGGTGGTTTTCAGAAGGGTTCTTCTTTTCCTGATTTGTTTTAACTCCTCCCCTTTACATTTTTCCCCAAAGCATCTAATGTATTATTTGCAAATGTAATTTGTCACAATTACAATGATTTACTTTTTTCAGCATAAGTTAAAGAAAAAAATGGATAACTCAAAATTAAGCAGGCATTATTTTAAATCAGCTTAATGGGGTGAAAATGTATTTTTGCTCCTAATAAATAAACATTACCTATTTATATAGTCCTTTTGCAAAATGTAACTATCAGGTAAATATACAATATACATTTCATTCTGTAAGTAAGAACCTAAGCAGCATTAAAGGATCCTAATGAGCACCCCATGCACCATGACCAAATATCAGAACTGGTCATCCTATGTACATATTTTTTAGATTAAGGAAAAAAAAAAAAAAAAAAGACCACATTATGGTCTTGACATTTGTACTTCATAACTTTGATATAAAAATTGTGTTGCTCTTATTGTTCCTATGCCAGTACAACTACTGAGCTTCAAGCTGCTTCTAGAATACTGTCAGGGGATCAATACTACATTAGGGTAACATAATAGCAGCCAGAGTGAAGCGCCATCCATTATTAGTGTGATCTATATACAAGATCAATCTCTGAAGAAATCTGGCTCTCATACATATTTATATACTTTTCTTTCCATTGTAGACACATCTGAATTAGGCACTTTAGAAAGTGCATTAACCTCTTTCTGGTGCATTGGCACATTCTGAGAGTATGCAAAGATATTTTGGCAATCTAAAGTAGGAAGTGTCCCTTTTAAAGTGCTAATTTTTCCCCAGGGAGTAATTTACTCACTAGAAAAAATCAAATTCTACTAAAACAAATATTGTGCTCTTGGAATGGTAGCGTAGACATCAGTTGAGGACTTTTTTTTGTCCGTTTATTATAGCTCTGTAATTTAAACAGAAGGAATTATGCCATACTTAAAAAACTGGTAGTGGCAAACATACAGATGCACTCTTAGAAATTTTCAACATTTTGAAATTAAATGAGAACCTACTCCCACCTCCGAAAATAGTGCAGCACAGAAATACTCATCTAGCATGGCTACCAACATCTGATGTATAAATTTACTCTAGAACCATCCTCAATACAACTTCCTAATCATAATTCAAAAGGATATACCAGTTGTAAAATCTGTGTTCTACAAAGGCCCAGGTTAGAGACTAGGGCTCTTTACAAGGGCCCTTATCTTTTACATTTGGTAAAATATTAAAGGTATTGTCAAACAGACAATTCATCTAATAGTCCAAAGTATCTTATAAAGATAACTTATGGCTAGCAGGTCACCATCATATATAGTAACAACAAGAATATAAAGTCTACATTTAAAAGATGGATTCATGCGTTGTGTCAGAGTATGTTACATATTTTCTAGTCATGTGCACCAATTTATTGTGCTTCAAACGCAGAAACAAGTATGATATTACACCATATGTGTGTAGACATCATAGGAGCATAATAAACTCAATTCTAATCAAGAGTAAAATTAAATAATTTCAGGAACAATAGAACTTCACAACAGAAGTGATGATTCTTTTAGGTTTTACTTAACTCGTTAGGAAAAAAAAAACGGGCTTTTTGTAAACATCTTCATAGCTATCTTTTTCACAGCAACATTCTACTGAAAACTATTATTCAAATAGTAAATATCTAATGGACATGGATAAAATATGTCTTAACACAGTAACACTTTCAGACAAAACAGGCATTTATTAAAAGAAATGATTATAAATATTTTCTATCTTGCATTTTAACTACATTTTCATAAATAATGTATTTAAAAGTGCTGAGTATGGTAAGATAGTCAGCAACGCTAGTGTAAACAGAACATATTGTTTTCTACTCTGCAGACTTTTTTGAATCCCATTTTGTCAAACATTGCAACAGTTAAAATATTTGCATAGGGAATAGATAATAGCCCTTTGAATCATATCTCCTGAATTCTATATAAACTAGAAAATCAAATTCACTTAAAAAAACAATCCCTTAAATGTTTTAAGTTTATGGAAAAAGAAACTTACAATGCCAGCCTTCAAGTAAAATAAATTTAAAAAGAAACCCCAAACTTGTTTTTTTTAAAAATGTTTAATAAATTAAAAAAATGAGAGGTAGTTAAAAAAATGACAAAGAAAACCTATAATTTTAATATCATCCTTAATATAAGGCCAGTGTTCTCAGTGGATATAAATATTTTTAAAACTTGCAGTTTAAGTTACTCAGTATTATATTCATTCAGTTTAAGATTTAAAAAATAGCCTCCAGGGGGTATTAATATTCAAATGTAACACTTGATATAAACATGACATTGGTTATTATTATTTTTTATACATGACAGGATACTGTTTTTTCAAATGTCAAAAGTACATGCTAGTTGAGACAAGTATTCTGTCTTAAAGATTTAGTGGTACATATAAAAAATAATATGGCAGCTAGAAGACTTGAGCACTATAGTGCCTTGTAATTATGGATGAAAATTAATAGTTTGGTTTGAACATTTATAAAATAAGTTATTCTTATGATACTATGTGAAAACAGTTAAGGTCTGAAGTAGAGAATCATCTTCTTCATAACCCTTATAAAACTCTTCTTGGTTAAAAACTTAGCCTTTCACTGCATTTCATTTTCAAGGAAAATATGCCATCGGACAGATGCTAATCATCAAAACTTTGTATGCTACATGTTGGCATTCCTTTATTAAATCCTTTATATTCCAAAACTAAGTTATCAAGCTTTTTTTTTTTTTCTTGCTGAAGTACATAACTTTACACAATCATTTTAGAACTGGAGAGCCAGTCTTTAATAAATTACAGTATTGGACATCTGATATATACATAATTTTTTTCTATTACAATTAAAAACAATATCATTCATTGATTTGTCATTGAGATAGGCTATCTTCAAATTGTTTTGTGCTTTTTTTCTTCTTCTTTTTCTTATCTATTTTACATAGCAAACTCTTCCGTAATGAAAATGCCACGGTTTTGGCAGTGAACAACCAGAGGAATCTCCCCCCTCCCATTAGGATTTCCCAACAAACAGTTATAAATAGCTCTTTTTTCATGTACAGAAATAATAGCTTCAAAATTAGTGTACTAAACACAGTATATAGCATGTTGAATACCATTGTTACGTTTTTAAAAATTGGCTTTTTCTGTCTTAGATTAAGTTAAAAAAATGCAAACCACAGCCAGTTTTTGGCAATTATTTCTATAAGACCATATTGCACAAAAGTCCTTAAATACAGATATAAGTTATGCCATTGGATTAAATATTACAACAACTACGTGGCAAATGAAGCAGTTTTACTTCACACATGCAGTGTCTGGCGGTACACTAAGAGACTGTTCATAGGACTACAAATACAGTTTGCTTGCAAAGTAGAATGAATTGTTGAATAAAACAAACTTAATTTGGCAATTCATTTAAGTGTTATTTTCTTCAAACTTAACCATGGATAATCTTGATAAAAATGGAGACAAAAACCATAATGGTTGTATTGTTTTCACAGTAGCCTGAGGAATGCTAAACTGTAGTTCTCCAGGAACTCAGTTTCCGATGTTATTGAACTACATTTACTTCCCATCCTGGCCCTTCAAAATCTTTTTTTTTTTTTTTAATAAAAATTAAGATTCGGAAGAAGAGCCAGCAGCAGTACTTTCAACAAGTGACTTATAAATTTGAGAGTTCAAAAACCTTGGAAAAGAATCTCTGTGCATTAAAGTATATATCTGGAGTTGGGCATCTTCATACATGTGAGGATTAGGATCCAAGAGATTTCTATTGATCACCTCTCTAACTCGAGAATCGAGACTGACCTAAAAAGAAATAAGAGCAGATATGTTAATGTTTTTTTTCAAAAAGATCTCACTTAAGTACCTATAAGCTTGTGACATTTCAGAGAAACTTTAAAGAGTAAGTCCAACTACCTAAAAATTTGAGGTGTCTTTTCAAAGGCTACATAACCTTGTACACTTTTCTCCTTCAAAGACTGAATTAAACAAAAAAACTAGACTTTTATACTAAAAATTTCATGCACAGGTATCTTGGCTTACTTGGACTTATCTTTTCTACACATTCACTCAGGAGTTTTTGTGATTTCTGTTTATTGTTGAGGTGTTGTGAATTCCATAACAATACACCTACTCCTCACTTATCGACCATCTCGTTATCCTCATTTTGCATATATGAGAATAGTAAAAATCAACTATCCAATTATTTTGCACATTAACGACGTACGTCTGGCAGTAACAAATGCCAAGGTGTGAGGCAAGAGTAATGTTGGCTATGATGGTTATGTGTCAACTTGGCTGGGCCATGAATCTCAGTGATTTGGCAGTTATATAATGTAATTTGGCAGTTATGTAATGATGTAATCATTCTCCATTTTGTGATCTGATGTGGTCATCCTCCATTTTCATCTAATGCCAATTTTTGCATAACAACCTGGTCTTTGGAGCCTAATCATGTCGATGAGTAAGGTGTGTGTGTATAAATTCACCTCCTCCTGTTATGTGTCTGCCAGAAATGACTCTCTCCTGTGGAACAAAGTAAAAATCTACTGGCAGAGAAAATTCTCTAGCAAAATGAACCATATATCAAATGCTGATTCCCAATAGTTTCATATTTCAGCAAGTCCTACTGTGTCAAAAGTAGGCAATGGGAATGTAGAAGGGCTTAGTAGAGTGGCTTAGTAGAGTAGCAATGCAGCAGATGTTCTTCATGTCTTACTTCCACCTGGGAAGCCATAAGAAGCATCGTTACATAGGAAAATATCCAAAGATTTCTGTACTAAAGATAGAGTAGAACAAGTACTTGAAGTAGAATCTTTGAAAGGAGAAATGTAAGCATTCAGGATACCCAGTAATCAATACAGTGTTATTTGAAAAGAGTACAAAAAAATAAATTCTGTGGTAATTTAGTGATTTTTTTTCCCCATGAAATGCGCCAATCCTGTTGGAACTGGTAGGACTTGCTGGAAAGGGTGGTGGGGAAAAATAGATAGCAATAAGAGCACACCCAGGGAAAAGAACTAAAGCTTTGCCTGGAAATGATGTTAGAAAAATCCTACAGGTAGCAAACAATCACTCAGAATTCTGATTGGTTTCCTAAATCTTCATTATTGAGCAAGGACTAGGACATTGTGATCCTGAGTTATTTGTCTCCCCATGTACTCAAATCTATATAAACTTTTCATGTTTATATCTAAATGTTTACTCATAAGCATTTTACAGAACCTTCTTGGTTCTAGCTTCTTCTCCCACCACTGGACTAAGTCTGGAGTTGGAAACAATCCCAAGTGACTTAAGTCACCCCTATTCCATCTGGGGTCCACAGATTCCTGAGCTCTACAGACCATGTGGAATTGTGTTGACTGATATACTCCATTATTATGGGAGGATCTGTCAGGGGGTGGTGATCCAGGCTAAATTTCTGTGCTTTAGCTAGACCAACTTATATATATATAATTAAATCCTCTTGGCTGAACTATGTATTTTTCAGGAATTCTTTAAAAAAAGAATGTTCTAGAAATGGATCATTTAGGTTTTATTTTCTGTGATAGCCATATAAGGTCACTATCATGTACAAAACAAGAAAAGTACAGGTTTTTTTTTTTTTTTTTTTTTTGGCTAAGCTTTCTATTTTATCTAAAAATATCTTTGTGTTTCTCCTCAATAGGAAAATGTTGACATTGGAGTTTAAACTGATTCATCTTATTCTGAAGGATGTTATGGTAATGTGATATCTTACCCCATGCACTCCAAAGTTCTTGTAAATGGTGCTCTTACTTTCCAACTTGAGAGAACATTTTGTTTCGATGGAGAAGGTAATGTTAGATTAGTTATAAAGAAAGGGGGCCATTTATTTTTAAATAATAGCATAGTTAAATATAGTATAATGGCTTCCTATCAGTAGCTGGAATCTTGTTATCTTAGGAGAGAGAAATAAAAGAACTCAAATTATTAAATGTCTTGAGTTCTCATTGTTTAATTTTTTTTTTATTTAAAATTAAAAACTGTAGTGAAATGAGGTAGAGAAAACAGTGACTCTCAACATTTAGTAATCTGTGACAAAAATACATTTGGTATTTCCATTAAAAAATAAAATATTTACCTTAAAATCTGGTTCTTTGAAAGCGCTGTTGATCAGTCAAAAGATGTGTAGGGAGGTTAAATAACAAGGATAAACCCCACTAGTACAACAATCTAGAGTTTCATCTTGTGGCATTTATGTGCTTCCGTGGCATTTATGTGCTTCAGAATGTGAAACATCTAAAATACAAATTTGTTAAGGATTGAATTATGTCCCCCCAAAATATGCATTGTAAATCCTAACCTCTATGCCTGTGGTTATAATCCCATTTGGGAATGGGTTGTCTTTGTTATGTTAATGCGGAAGGATCAGTGTAGGGTGTATCTTGAGGCAGTCTCTTTTGAGATAGAAAAGAGAGTTAAGAAGCGAGCAGAGAAGAGATGGGATACGATAGATGCCAAGACACATGGAGATTTCCAAGGAACCAGGAAGCAGAAGCTGAAGAGACAAGGACTCTCCTCCAGAGACGACACACAGAGAATGCCTTCCCCTAGAGCTGGCACTCTGAATTCAGACTTCTAGCCTCCTAAACTGTGAGA
Source organism: Trichechus manatus latirostris (assembly GCF_000243295.1). Lineage (NCBI taxonomy): Eukaryota > Metazoa > Chordata > Mammalia > Sirenia > Trichechidae > Trichechus > Trichechus manatus. The sequence goes on along the minus strand of NW_004443938.1, from coordinate 18,477,535 downwards.
AAATAAATTTCTGCTTGTTAAAGTCATCCACCCGTGGTATTTCTGTTATAGTAGCACTAGATAACTAAGACAGAATTTCGTACCAGGAGTGGGGTCCTGCTCTAACAGATACCTAAAATGTGGAAGCAGTTTTGGAATTGGGTAATTGGTACAGGCTGAGTTTTAAGGTGCCTAATAGTAAAAGCAATCAAGATGCACTGATAATTACTGCTGACTGGAATGCAAAAGTTGGCAACAAAGAAGAAGGATCTGTATCTGGTGATAGAAACAACGTCAGAGATCACATGATAGAATTTTGCAAGCCCAACAACTTCTTCATGGCAGATACATTTTTCAACAACATAAACAGTGACTGTACGTGTGGACCTCACCAGATGGAAAACACAGGAATCAAGTCGACAACATTTGTGGAAAGAGATGATGGAAAAGTTCAATATCATCAGTCAGAACAAGGCCAAGGGTAGACTGTGGAATAAGCCATCAATTACTCGTACGCAAGTTTAAGCTGAAGCTGAACAAAATTAGAACAAGTCCAAGAGAGCCAAAGTACAACCTTAAGTATATCCCACCTGAATTTAGAGACCATTTCAAGAATAGATTCGATGCATTGAACACTAATGACCGAAGACCAGACGAGTTGTGGGATGACATCAAGGACATCAAACATGAAGAAAGCAAAAGGTCATTAAAAAAACAGGAAAGAAAGAAAAGACCAAAATGGATGTGAGAAGAGACTATGAAACTTGCTCTTGAATGTCAAGTAACTAAAGCGAACAGAAGAAATGACGAAGTAAAAGAGCTGAACAGAAGATTTCAAAGAGTGGCTCGAGAACACAAAATATTATAATGAAATTGTGCAAAGACCTGGAGTTAGAAAACCACAAGAGAGGAACACACTCAGCATTTCTCAAATGGAATAAACTGAAGAAAAAAATTCAAGCCTCGAGTTGCAAAAGTGAAGGATTCTACGGGGAAAATACTGAATGGCACAGGAAGTATCAAAAGAAGATGGAAGGAATACACAGAGTCACTGTACCAAAAAGAATTGGTCAATGCTCAACCATTTCAGGAGGTAGCATATGACCAAGAACAGATGGTATTCAAGGAAGAAGTCCAAGCTGCATTGAAAGCACTGGTGAAAAACAAGGCTCCAGGAATTGACTGAATATCAATCGAGATATTTCAACAAACGGATGCAGTGCTGGAGGTGCTCACTTGTCTATGCCAAGAAATTTGGAAGACAACTACCTGGCCAACCAACTGGAAGATATCCATATTTATGCTCATTCCAAAGAAAGGTGACCCAACAGAATGCAGAAATTATCAAACAATATCAGTAATATCGCACACAAGTAAAATTTTGCTGAAGGTCATTCAAAAGTGGTTGCAGCAGTACATCAACAGGGAACTGCCAGAAATTCAAGCTGTATTCAGAAGAAGATGTAGAATGAAGGCTATCATTGCTGATGTCGGATAGATCTTGGCTGAAAGCAGAGAATACCAGAAAGATGTTTACCTGTGTTTTATTGACTACGCAAAGGCATTCGACTGTGTGGATCATAACAAATTATGGATAACATTGTGAAGAATGGGAATTCCAGAACACTTAATTGTGCTCATGAGGAACC
>NW_004443938.1:18450959-18475807 GCF_000243295.1 Trichechus manatus latirostris | reverse complement strand
CATTCGACTGTGTGGATCATAACAAATTATGGATAACATTGTGAAGAATGGGAATTCCAGAACACTTAATTGTGCTCATGAGGAACCTGTACATATAGCAAGAGGCAGTCATTCGAACAGAACAAAGGAACACTGCGAGGTTGAAAATCAGGAAAGGTATGCGTCATGGTTGTATCCTGTCACCATACTTATTCAATGTGCATGCTAAGCAAATAATCCGAGTAGCTGGACTACATGAAGAAGAATGGGGCATCAGGATTGGAGGAAGACTCATTAATAACCTGTGATATGCAGATGACACACCCTTGCTTGCTGAAAGTGAAGAGGGCTTGAAGCACTTACTGATGAAGATCAAAAAGACTACAGCTTTCCATATGGATTTACACCTCAACATAAAACAAAAATCCTCACAACTGGACCAATAAGCAACATCATGATAAATGAGAAAAGACGGAATTTGTCAAAGATTTCATTTTACTTGGATCCACAGCCAGTGCCCATAGAAGCAGCAGTCAAGAAATCAAATGATGTATTGCATTGGGCAAATCTGCTACAAAGGACCTGTTTAAAGTATTGAAAAACAAAGATATCACTTTGATGATTAAGGTGTGCCTGATCCAAGCCATGATATTTTCAATCGTCTCATTTGTATGTGAAACATGGACAATGAATAAGAAGGCGTCTTGGATTGAATTGTGTCCCCCCAAAATATCTGTCAACTTGGCTAGGTCATGATTCCCAGTATTGTATGACTGTCTACCATTTTATCATTTGATGTGATTTCCCTATGTGTTGTAAATGCTATCACTATGATGTAATAAGATGGATTAGCAGGAGTTATATTGATGAGGTCTACAAGATTAGATAGTGTCTTAAGCCAATCTCTTTTGAGATATAAAAGAGAGAAGCAAGCAGAGAGACACGGGAACCTTATACCATCAAGAAAACAGTGCCAGGAGCAGAGTGCATCCTTTGGACCTGAGGTTCCTGCACTGAGATGCTCCCAGACCAAGGGAAGACTGATGACAGGACCTTCCTCCAGAGCTGAGAGAGAAAGCCTTCTCCTGGAGCCGATGCCCTGAATTTGGACTTGTAGCCTACTAGACTGTGAGAGAATAAATTTCTCTTTGCTGAAGCTATCCACTTGTCGTATTTCTGTTATAGCAGCACTAGATGACTAAGACAGGAGGACTGAAGAAGAATTGATGCCTTTGAATTATGGTGTTGGTGAAGAATATTGAATATACCATAGACTGCCAGAAGAATAAACAAGTCTGTGCTGGAATAAGTACAGCTAAAATTCTCCTTGGAAGCGAGGATGGTGAGACTTTGTTTCACATACTTTGGACATGTTATCAGGAGGGACCAGTCCCTGAAGAAGGACATCATGCTTGGTAAGGTACTGGGTCATTGAAAAAGAGGAAGACCTATGACGAGTGGATTAACGCAGTGGCTACAACAAAGGGCTCAAACATAGCAATGATTGTGAGGATGGTGCAGGACTGGGCAGTGTTTCACTCTGTTTTACATAGGGTCACTATCAGTTGGAAGTGACTCGAGTGTACCTAACAACAACAATCGTAAAAACCTAGATTGCCTTGAAGAGACTGTTGGTAGAATTATGGACTTCAAAGGCAATTCTGATGAGGGTTCAGAAGGAAATGAGGAGAGCTATAGAGGAAGTCTATCATCTTACAGAATACATATGGTGCCAGCAACAGAATGTTGCTAGAAATGTGGATTTTGAATATGCTTCTGGTGAAGCTTTAAAAGAAAATGATGAACATGTGATTGGAGAATGGAAGAAGGGCAATGTTTTTCATACAGTGGTAAAGAACTTGTCTGAATTATGTTCAAATGTTTGGTGGAAGGTGGTACTTGTAAGTAATGAACTTGGATATCTGGCTGATGAAATTTCTAAGCAAGATCTTAAAGGGGCCACATGGTTTCTCCTTGTTGCTCTTAGTAAAATGTGAGAGGAAAGAGATGGACCTAAAAATGAACTGTGCAAAATGAAAACAGAACTTAAAGATTTGGAAAATTCCGTTGTACAAACTAGGGACACATGTCCTGGAATGTTCACCATGGATGTGGCTATACAACATTTTGTTAAAGAGATTAAGCCTGTGACTGATGGATCTAACCAACTACCACAGCAGAAAACCCATCAGGTTGGACTGAAGGGGACAGAGAAAGAACAAAAGGAAAAAACACTGTCTGCCTCTTGGATTTCTACAGGCATGAAACAGGCCAAAGAGCTACATCTACTGTCCTTCCAGAAAAGAAAAAGACCATCCCTGGGGCAGCTCAGAGATCAGCAGAACTGTTGGAAGGAGATTGGGAAGCACAGCCTTCTTGGTTTCAAAGGGTGGGGCTGTGGTCTATTGGATCTCAAAGGGTGAGGCCACGCCTCCTAAGTGTCAAAGAGTTGGATTTTCACCAACTCAGTTCCAGAGTGTGGAGCTATTGTTAAGGTGTGCTGAGGAAATGGGGCTGCCACCCAAACCTGAGGGGGCGGGGCTGCCATGCCTAAGGGGCAGAAGGACGAGGCCACTCAGATGGACTAGAAGAATGCGGCTGCCTAAAGCCAAGGGAGCCAAGTTGCCATCCCAGAAGGCCTGGAAGGTAGAGCTGAAGCCCAAGGCTGAGGGGCTTCCACACTGAACCTAGAGGGTGTGGCCAACACCCAGACTCTGGAGGGCAGGGCCATTGCCCAGATGGTCTCAGAGAAGAGAGGATTATTTTCAATCCTTGAGAGCTAATGTAATTTGTTTTGCTGGGTTTTGGACTTGCTTAGTGCCTGTTATCCCTTCTTTCCCTCCAATTTCTCCCATTTATAATTGAAATCTACCTTGTGCCTGTTCCACCACTGTACTTTGGAAACAGATAACTTGTATTCTAGATTCCACAGGTTCACAGATGAAGAGGAATTTTGCCCCAGGATGGAATATGCCTAAAGTCTCACCCATATTTGATAACTAAGACAAAATTAGTGGGGGTGGATCCCAGCTTGGGCCTGAGCCCCCATCACCCTGGGACTCAGGCACATCTGGATGGCTTATAAGGCCATCTATCTGGGGTCCATTACATGAGGAGCTGAGGAGTTTCCAGGAAAGAACTCATCCTAAGGGAAGAGACAGTTGTGTAGCACAAAACAAGAGCTGTCTTTAGGTAGTGGAAATTCTCCTCTTACTCAGTCCCATAGACTCGTACTTGTGGGTAAATGGACATGGTGCAGCAATAACAGAGTTGAAAAAGAAAACTATTACTGCGGGACAGAACATAAGACAGAATCCCCACATTTGGCAGTATTTAACAGGCAATTCCAGGAGTAATGGAAACCCTGGCAGTGTTGACAGGTGGCAGCTGAAGCTTTAAAAAAAAGCATAAGGGACTTTGTGATAGGCCTCAATGGACTTGAAAGCATTCATTCCCACAGGGAGTAGGAGCCAGGGAAAAAGAAAACCAAGTGGTTTGCAAGCATAATGAAAATATCTCCTGGCAACTCCACAAACTATTTGGGGAGGAAAATAAAATGCAGGCTAAAGGTTCAACAAGAGTATGGAAGTAAAGTGGAGAGAATGAAGACAGAGAAATACTGCTAGTGTGGCTAGGGAAAACTTGGGTTAAACTTAGCTATATACTGTGTTAATTTTACTAACTACCACCCATCTGTCAGTTTGCTGTATTGTAGTGGCTTGTGTGTTATGATGCTGGGACCTATAGCACTAGTATTTAAAATACCAGCAGGGTCATCCATGGTGGATAGGTTTCAGTGGAGCTTCCAGACTAAGACAGACTAGGAAGAAAACCGTGGTGATCTACTTCTAAAAATTAGCCAGTGAAAATCCTATGGATTGCAACAGAATATTGTCTGATATTGTGCTGGAAGAAGAGCCCCCTAGGTTGGAAGTCACTCAAAATACACGGTGGCTGCAACAATGGACTCGAGCATATGAAGATGGCGCAGGACTGGGCAATATTTCCCTCTGTTGTTCATGGGGTCACCATGAGTCAGAGTGGACTCCACCTCAGCTAACAACAACAACAAAAATTTTACTAGATATCTTACCAAATGGAGAAAAATGTTAAGATAGATGAATACTGCTGAAAGGGAGACAACCAAGTTTTGATCCTGCCTTTTTGTTCTAGATGTCAAAATGCAATGGAAATGTTGACATAGTAGCCATTTTTGACAGAATTATACTGATAATGATGAATTTTCATTGAAAGATTTTTTTTACCCCCTTAGTGGACCCTTCTTTAAATTAATTAACTTAATTCCTTGGACAATATTTTTTATATCACAATTAATTTTTCCCCACTTTCTCTTTTCATTTTTACTGAATTTTCTTTATTTAGGATTCTTTTCCAAGTAAAATTCTTATTGCATTTTTTCCCCACATAGATCCATATCCAATTTTATCAATGACAGTGTCTGCCACTGGAGATTTTTCCTGTGGTTTTAATTTTAAGTAAAGTTGGTTTTCTCAAGTTAAATTTTATAGATCCAAAGAATATCCAGGGTCGCTATGAGTCAGAATCGACGGCAACGGATTTGGTTTTTTTTTAAAGAATATCTGATTCTCCTATTAATTTTAATATATTTTCAACATGTACACTTTCAGTCGTTGTATTATTTTGTGTTGATTATTTCTACTGGGAATAATTATACATTGCAAATAAGACTAATAATTTAAATTTATTTCTTGGAGCAAAAGTTGTTGGTAGGATAAAGTGTAGTGACCATATTCTTGGTAGATTCCAAATGACAGGAAAGCTTGTCTTCCTGTGTGGATGAGGGCTCAGGCATGTGGGGTAGTTGCTGTTTCTTACTCTGGCTGAATTCCTAAGGTTGGGTTATTGAAATCTACATCGTGTCATTACAAAAATACTCAACAATGGAATAACAAATCAGGATGAGAAGATGGAAGAGCACCACACTTTGAGTCAGAAGACCTAGGGTTTATGTTGTAGCACTATCAGATATAATTCTGTTGTCCTTGAACAAGTCATTTTACCTCTTTGAGACTCAGTTTCCTCTGCTGTAAAATGGTGCCATCTGTCCTAGTTGCTAAAGAATTGTTGTGAGACTCATATTGTAATAATATGTGTAAGAGAGCTTTGTAAACAATAAAGTTTAAGCCCAGTGTAAAGTAATAGTAGTAATTATTGAGCATAGTTACAATCACGTTTTTGATCGAACTTAAAGTCTTTGGTCTTTGTATCAACTTGAATTTCACCTTCTCAGAGCAGCCTTACCTGACGACTCCTATTCTAAACTACATCATTCTACCTGCAGCCCCGTCATGATGTTTATCGCAGTGTCTAGTTACTTGTTTTCAACAAATTTGTCTGTCTTTTAAAATTTAAGCTCCGTAAGGGACAGGCCAGTGTCTTGTTCACCATCATATCCCCAGCATCTAGTCCAATGCCTGGCTTGTAGGAAACACTTAATAAATATTTTTTGAATGATAATGTGCATGTATGCATGAAAAAATGAATCTAGGAAAATAGAGGCAAATGAGTTATGTTTGGAAAAAGTGACTTAAGTTAGTGGAAATGCTAAATCCACATAATTTTGCTTAAAGACACATATATATGCACACGCACACAGAATCCACATCTCTATCACAGCAGCATTATTTTTAGGTAATTCTGGTGTGTTTAAATATGTTGATTACTTTTTCCCCCAAAAGGCAACTGGAAATTTAGGGTGAAATCAGAAGAAGCAAACAGTTCCTACTACTATTGAAACTACATGTGGCAGAACCTGAAAAATAGATGTAGTGGGCTTTAGAGCTTTTTCCCTGCCATCATTCTACAAAATGAGGAAGCTGAGACTCCAGAGCACAGAAGTGAGTTGGTGCCTGTCATACAGATAGTAACGGTACGGCCAGGTTACAGTCTCCTGGTAACAAGACCATCACTTAAGGGATTTGTAGATAGCTGAACACACATAGTTTTCTTCAATTGAGATTTACAGTCATTTCTTCTTTCAATAGCTCAATGCTGTTTATAATTGATAATAGCTTTTAAATAGAATTTTTATTAAACTTCCTTATTCTGCTGGGTTTGTCTTTTTAATACTTAATAAATATAAACTGATACCAGAATCTATTAGTCTTAAATCTCTCTTTATTACTTTCATTTGTTTTCCCCTTGCAGACAGCATATAAAAAGGAAATTTATTCTTGAAAGAAATGCTACCTCCTCATGTTTTTTACTTAAAATTTGACTCCTTCCTCCCTTGAAATGTACTCTGTACCAAGAAATGGACATTACATCACCTCCTGAGTGCAAAGATCTCTTATTTTATTACACTGTGATGAAATTATTAAAAATGCATAAAACATGCTTTTACATAATAAAATGTGATTTTCAGCACATTGGCTTCAATGGTTTCATTAAGGAGAAAAGTTATGAATATATAAATAATTTTTAAAAATGTAGACTTTATGGGACATAAAATGATATTTGTGAAGAGTGTGCTTCTTAGCTCTAGTAGATACATGAGACTAAATGGGCAGCTCCCGTCCGGAGGTGAGATGAGAAGGCAGAGAGGGTCAGGAGCTGGTTGAATGGACACGGGAAATCCGGGGTGGAAAGGAGGAGTGTGCTGTCACAGAATAGGGAGAGCAACTAGGGTCACATAACAATGTATGTATAAATTTTTGTATGAGAGACTAACTTGAATTATAAACTTTCATTTAAAGTAAAACAATAAAATAATAAATGAAAATGTAGACTTTCCCTGCATTTAATAAAGAAGAACACGGTCAATCAATCAAATTAAGCTAAAATGGAAGTCTAGTAAAAAAAAAAAAAAAAAAAAGTGATGTTCTGATCAAGAATAAAACCCTGACAATTTTTATTTAGTTATTACCATTTTATAAATAATTCAAATGTGCATGTGCTTTGAAATATTTTGAGTAAGTAGAAACAGCTATAGAATTTCAGAGGTAGAAAGGCCAGATTATCTAGCACCCCAAATGGGAAAGAGATGCCAAGTCTGATTGGTTGGTAGTCACTGCCGTGAGTACTGTGGTTAAAGAGATTCCGAGGTTACACCTGGGTACAGCACTGAGGAGGGCCATGACTGATTAGCCATCATCATTTGGGGAGGAGGACTGAGTGGGAGCACATGCGCCTCACAGCTGTTCTTCTGGATGTGGTTCAATCTTCTCTATGCCCATTTTTACAGAAACCCTGGTGGCATACTGGTTAAGAGTTTGGCTGCTAACCAAAAAGTCAGCAGTTCAAATCCACCAGGTGCTCCTTAGAAACCCTACGGGGCAGTTCTACTCTGGCCTATAGGGTCACTATGAGTTGGAATTGACTTGATGGCAGTGGGTTTGGTTTTTTTGGTTTTATGCCCATTTTTATTTTTGTAAACAAATGAACTGAATACTGAAGCCCAGAGAGGTGAAGGCCACACAATTAGATTTTAGCAGAGCCAGGACTAGAACCCTGGGCATCTGAATATTAGTCCAGTGCTCTTACTACTAAGAAGTCCCTGGGTGGCACAAATGGTTCATCCTTGGACTAGTAGCCAAAACGTTGGTAGTTCAAATCCACCCAGAGCCCCACCAGGGGGCCTGGTGATCTGCTTCCGAAAGGTCACAGCCTTGAAAACCCCATGGAGCAGTTCTAATCTCCACATGTGGTGCCGCCATGAGTCAGATTGATTTGATGGCAACTAACAACAACCACAACAGCTCTTTCTACTGTATAGCCAGGGCCTTTTTGACGTGCCATATTTTCTCGCCAACGCCGGAAAACAAAATTTGAAGAGTGATAACTCAGCATCATCAGACAGCTATCATGTATTAAAGCTGATTAGAAAGTGACAGAAAAGTTAGTGAGATACAATATATCGGAAAGGACTCGGGGGGAGCTGGAAAGCACGTGCCATACTGTGTCTGTGAGCCAAGTCCATTAGCATAGTTCTAGAGTAAATATATCTATACCCAAAACCAAAACCAAAACCAGTGCCTTTGAGTCGATTCCGACTCACAGTGACCCTATAGAACAGAGTAGAACTGCCCCATAGGGTTTTCAAAGAGCGGCTGGTGGATTCGAACTGCCAACCTTTTGGTTAGCAGCCTAGCTCTTGATCGCTGTGCCACCAGGGCTCCAAATATATCTATACCTTGTCTTAAATATAGCTTTTTAAACATTATCTTTTATAATTGCAAATGCCTACTTTTGGTTTATTTGTTTTTTCTGCTAAACAATGATCAAATTACTATGCTGAAATATACTCTGTATCAAGAAATGGAAGTTACATCACCTCCTGATTGCAGATGACCTATTTATGTATACCTCATTAGAAGTGGAAGCATTTATATAGCATTTCAAACTTAGAAATGGATAAAGTAGACACTCATTTTATAGATTTCAAGGTAAGGAGTCTAGGGAAGGATGGGTCCACATCAAGTGCTGGACAAGGCACCAGTTACCACAGCCTCGCTCGAGAGGACTTCATCATGTCTGCAACAGACGGCTGTGGAGGCTGATCTCTGGAAGCAGTGGGGACCAGGTCAGGACATTTAAATGTATAGGTAACAATCACAGTGGTTCGGGTCACACGGGGAAGACCAGCAGAAAGTGCCATGGGAGAGTGAAGGCATTCTAGGAACTTCTGAGTTCTCCAAGTGCTTTAAAGACCATCAGGAGCTCTGTCACTCAGCACTCCAGGGACGCGGTCACGCTATTAACCACTCTCACCAAAAGATTTCAACTCTGGTACCTGCAATATTTCTCAGGAGTAAAGTAATCTAAAAAAAAGTTAGCAGAAAAGTGCTATTTGGTGGCTGGAAATGTTCGTTATTGAGTAGGTATGTTCGGCAAAGCTTGCACTTTCAATAACAGGAAAACTAGTATAAGTAAAATAATTACCATTCCCCATCCTTCCCTCAGGAATATTAATGGATCTTAAGGGTACATTCTTCAGTTTTGGGAAAATCAAATCATAAGTAGCAAAAAAAAAAATGCAGGTTTTTTGTTTTTTGAGCACTTATAGCAGACGTTTTCAAACTATATGCATATGGAAGGCACCCTGGTGGTGCAGTGGTTGAAGAGCTCAGCTGCTAACCAAAAGGTCGGTGGTTTGAACCCACCAGCCACTCTGCGGGAGAGAGATGTGGTAGTCTGCCTGCGTTAAGATCAGCCTTGGAAACCCTATGGGGCAGTTCTACTCTGTCCTGTAGGGTCGCTATGAGTTGGAATTGAGTCGATGGCTGTGGGTTTCATTTGGTTTATGCATATGGAAAGCTTGTTAAAAGTGCAGATTCCTAGGCTCTGTTTCCAAAAATTCAGAAGCCCTAGGAAGGTCTGAGGAATTTGCTTTTTAAACAAGTGCTCCAGGTGATTCTCACAGAGATGATCTAGGGAATCCCACTTGGAGAAATACTGCCCTAACGTGTATTATTCCTTTTCACTTTACTTCAAGTCATAGCAAACTGTGCTTAAACAGGCATCTGATTGTTAGTTCTGAAAAGCAAGTGAGCTACCACACAGTTCAGCTAGCGATAAATGATCAAGCAGAGTGGGGAAAACTTAGCTTTCAAACACTTGTTACCCCAGTATTGGGGCGGATTCTCAGAATGGATGCTGAAATGTCTACCCAAGAAGCCTTAGAACCTATCCACCCCCATGCACTACTCTGTTTGGACACCAGTCCGTTTTTGGTCATCCTAGCTCTGAATGTTTTCCAGATTTTTACCTCTTTTGGTGAGAGTATAGAAATGTAATCTTCATAGATCATTCTGGCCTTTTCTTCAATCGCTTTTTTGTTCTGCTCTTTCTTTAGGTCTTCGCAGGCAAGCCAGAAAAGTAGGTTCTCTTCACTGTATTCTGTTCGGAGGAACTCTCTGAAAAGGTTTCTTCCTGCTGGAGTCTTCATCAACTTGTCAAAATTTTGAGACCAGGACAAGACTTCATCTGCAGTGGGGTTTTGACTGCAGAGACAGAATGAGGCCATTATCAAAGGCAATGCTGAATGCAAGACCAGGTGCTAGAATGCTATGCACTGCTGCCCTCTAGTGGTCAGTATTTTACCACACAAACCCATCGCTGGCAAGTCGATTCCGACTCAGAGCACACATCTGGCCTTAACTGGAGCTTCCACTTAAAATGATTTAAGTGATTCCAGAAAGCTCCCTGCCCTCCTTCCCATCAGAAGCCCCTGCCTGAATCCTCCTGCCTCTCACCTGCCACTGCCACCATTATAATTGCCAACTTTGAAGTTACGGGATTGCCCCTGCGAGAATTACAAATACTTGAGGGATCTGTAGCATACTAACCTTTTATCCGTCATTTGCATCAAGTGTTAATTTATTTCTTTTCAAGCAATAATTAGGTGGCCCTGCTAAAGTAAAGTTTCTCCGTGATAATGTAAACTAAACAAGGTCCACCTAAACCAAAAAACCCAAACCCGTTGCCGTTGAGTCGATTCCGACTCACAGCGATCATACAGGGCAGAGTAGAACTGTCCCATAGGATTTCCAAGGAGTGGCTGGTGGATTCGAGCTGCCGACCTTTTGGTTAGCAGCCGAGCTCTTAGCCACTGCGCCACCAGAGCTCCAAATAAGGTCCACTGGGTAGTGTTCAATTGAAAACAAGCTGTGGCTGTTGGCAAGTTACATAACCCCTCTGTTTCCTAAATAATTTTTAGTCAATAAGATGTTTTTCCGGCCATTAAAAACTATGATTTCACATGGGTAGGGCTACTAAAATCAGGACACTACAAACATAGGTATCAAACAACATCTAATCCACAGGACACTGAATATTTACTGATCTTCTTGAGGTTGACTTTCAGTCTTTTTAATGATATTGGCATTTAACTTCTCAACATGAATCAATGAAAGTAAATTAAAAATTCTTAAAACGCAAGTCAAGGATCATTTCTGAGTATACCTTTCTATGCTGTTTTGACTTGGAAAAATATCATAGTAAGACTTGCGAAAGCTGTAAAGCAGAAACCTGTCAGAGAAGGAACACTCAAATATTTTCCACCGAAACAAGTGATAGAAAAGTTTTCCGCCCTGTCAGAGGTGGAAAACTTGTGAGACCCAGAAAAACAAAGAGGGTTCTGGCTCTCACAGGCTTCACTGCGTATCTCACAAGTAAAATTATAATAAATAAAAGTCAAAAAGGATGGAGAAAAAAACACAAATTGAATATATCTAAATAAATAAACCTACTATAGTTGAAATAAGTAACATGAACACATTGAAGGGGGATGTTACCCCTCTGACCTATTTTTCCTCAAGCTAAGGAAGAAGAGAACGAGAACTGTAAACAGGTATTTAACTCTAGTTAGTAAGTTTGTTTAGAATAATGATATGGATTCAACATTTTGAAACTACTTAATGTGTATTCTAGGCTTGAGCAATTAGTAAATGTATTGTGGATTATGACAGCCAGGTTTCTCACTGTTCGAAGAGAGACCTACCAATATGGAAAAGGTGAGACAACCACGAACCCCGTGGTTTGGACTGCAATTGAGGTATCAGTATGAACGCAGGTTTTTAATAGTGATGGGTTGATGGCTACAGAAATAGATGTCTGTGTTTGTATTTCCTATCTCTGCACATTGAGAGGGCCTAGAAGCAATGAACCCACAGTAGCAATGAGTATACTAGCCCACAGATCTTGGTTTCTAAATACTATTCTCCACTAAAAGGAACCAACTATTCTTGAAGAAATGAATGATTACAGGGCTGCGCTTTGGAAAGTACAAGATGATTCTAGAATATCTTCTTGTGCCAGAAAGCAAGGACATGCTCAAGGAATGACAAGGCATGTGAAAATGGCTCCCATTGGCCAAACTGGGGACAATTTGAGAATGAAAAAGTAATGATAACGGATTATAATCCATAGAAGAATCACAGACGAATCCATGAGCCCATACTATTAAATTTTTCTTTAAATAACTAACTGGGGGATAGAGGAAAACTCTTTGTTAGGCTAGAATGTTAATAGATGCAGAAAGGATGATGGAATTAGAAAAATCACTATTAGCCACTGCCTTTGTAATAACTGTTTCAAGCAGGATGCTGAAACTAGAGGCTGAAAGTATGATGAGGAGCAGGACATTTGCATAGTTTCAGCATATCTCTGTACAGGATGCTTAGAAATTATAAACGGGAAATCAGAAATTTTACAATGGAGAAACCAAGTAATCAAAGTTACCAGGATGTGCCTGCTTATGTGAGTCACTACAATCACAAAATAAGATCTGCCAGATTGAGTCTGCATTCATTTCACAAGACTCATTTCATTTTTAGGGGTATTAAGAAGCAACAGATGATACTTAAGCGCTCAGCTGATGTAAATAGCATGCAAATAGCATATTAGTAGCATATAAATAGCATAATGTGGATCTCACACTTACCATTCCTCTATGACCTGGATACTCTCCATTTTTGTGGTATGTGCTGGTCTTCCTGCAGTATCTCCTCTTTCTTCATTTCTTACGGTGAGGCTGTAATATAGTATAATACTTTATTATGTCTAGAGAAAGTTAAATTTTTTTTTCAAAGAAAATAATAAATTTTGCAGGAGAAATATTTTGCAGAAGAATTTGATTTTAAAATCAGTGAAAATATTTGGAGTACAAAAAGAGCAATATGATTTTTAAATACTGGGTAAGCCCATGTCAGCTAAAGGAAAGAGAACAATTATTTAATAATTCAAATCTCAAAAAATGAAGGATATCATTATCCATTCTGACTCCATTCTTACATAATTTTAATTAGTAAAAATTGCTGATACTTACATGATTATGTGCTTTAATATTTGATATGTATCATTATGTTACTCTTTAAATGGAAGTCATTCTGACTTTTGATTAGTTCTATTCATAGTTTATTTTCCATTTATTTTTCTCACTATTGATAGCTAAGAAGATAAAATGTATCAGAATCAAATGCAGAGTTGCTAGATTTACATCATCCTTCCCTGCAAACTAGGTTTTCTGCCATCTTTACCATCATTCCTCCATCCACTTACCGTCAAACTACTGGGTTTATATTTGACATGCCCTTTCACCCCATTCAATCAATCCCCAAGTTTTCTATATTCTTATTTGACAAGTTCTTGAGAAGAACAGGCCAGGAACTCTGAGGGTTTGAAGACCAGAGCATTGGATGGGAGGAGCCTGGGGGGAACTCTTTGGAACAGAGGTTTGGAAATTCTACAGGATTAGTGGAGGTAGGGTAAACTCATGGGCTTTAGTAACCCAGAACAAGAATAAGAATTGCCAGATTCGAATAAACTGTAGCTGACCAGTTCCTTAAGGTGGAACGATCAAGCTTCTAGGTGTAGGCTGAAAATAATGGGAGAGGTTACGAGGAAATACTAAGAAGCAGGGTGGTGAAGATGGCTCAATGGACTGAGTTAACAAACTGATACCTCTGTCTAGGAGCTTCAGGAGAGTCTGTTAGGGAGCAAAGAGAAGTTCAGATAACATCTCTTTCATTTGTTCTTTGTCCAATCATTCACTTATTTATTCAATAAGAGGCAATGGAAACTATCATTTTCTAGTGCCTGCTAAGTGCCCGGCACTATTAAGTGCCAGGCATTTTTCTTTACCTTCAATTTTATTACCCTCATTTTATAGGTAAGCAAAGTGAGGTACAGGGCTTCCTGGTATGCTGGCCCAAAGTTTAACACCAAATATGCAGTATGGTTGAAGTTTGCATCCAATTCTGTCAGACAACCCTATTTTTATTGAGTGCCTACTCTGAACCAAGCACTCTGATAGGCACTGAGGAAATAAACTTTTTATGTGAATGCAGAAAAGGGTCACTGACATGGTTGTGTTAGAGAGAAGGAGCTTAGGGGGGAAGGCTTCCAATAAGTAGTTATTCTTAATCTGGAAAGTTTGGTAAGAGAAGACTAGACAATGTCTCATTAACTCTTTCTTACATTCTGAGGTGGAAGGGTGAGGATGGAGAGAATACAGAAAAGAGTTTAAGGAAGAGGGGGCCTGAAGAACACACCAACATACAACTGAAAGTGGTACAAGTGAAAAATTTACTTGAGAAAGTGGACTAACTGGAGAAAAGAGAACCAAACAAGAATCGGAAAGGATTGTTTAATCAGAAAAAGGACACATCTAAGAAAACCATAATTTAATAGTGAAATAAACTGAGTTCCCCTCTAAGCATTTCTAGGGATAGTGACAGGTTTCTTGGTGCATATCCATGGAGATTAAAGGATAAACTGCTCACAAAAGTGGTATAACCCAAAGAATTCTGGGAAATAGAAACTATAGCTAATCATTACCCAAATACCCAGCAAACTAGCTAGTGCTTGGCTCATGCCCTACAAGGGAGGGAGGCAGCCATTCCAAGTGATTGCCTTCAGTGTAGTAGTGATGGTAGAGTTGTTGTTGTTAGGTGCTGTCAAGTTGGTTCTGACTCATAGCAATCCTATGTACAACAGAACGAAACACTGCCCGGTCCTGAGCCATCCTCACAATCGTTATGCTTGAGCCCATTGTTGCAGCCACTGTGTCAGTTCATCTCATTGAAGGTCTTCCTCTTTTTTGCTAACCCTCTACTTTACCAAGCATGATGTTCTCCTCCAGGGACTGTCCCTCCTGATAACATGTACAAAGTGTGTGAGACATAGTCTCACTATCTTTGCTTCTAAGAAGCATTCTGGTCGTACTTCTTCCAAGATGGATTTGTTCGTTCTTCTTGCAGTCCATTGTATATTCAATGTTCTTCTCTAACACTACAATTCAAAGGCATCAGTTCTTCTTTGGTCTTCCGTATTCATTGTCCAGCTTTTGCATGCATATGAGGTGACTGAAAACACCATGGCCTGGGTCAGGAGCACCTTAGTCTTCAAGGTGACATCTTTGCTTTTCAACACTTTGTAAAGAGATATTTTACAGCAGATTTGCCCAATGTAATGCATCTTTTGATTTCTTGACTGCTGCTTCCGTGGGTGTTGATTGTGGATCCAAGTAAAATGAAATCCTTGACAACTTCAATCTTTTCTCCGTTTATCATGATGTTGCTTATCGGTCCAGTTGTGAGGATTTTTGTTTTCTTTATGTTGAGGTGTAATCCATACTGAAGGCTGTGGTCTTTGATCTTCATCAGTAAGTGCTTCAAGTCCCCTTCACTTTCAGCAAGCAAGGTTGTGTTATTGCATAACACAGGTTGTTAATGAGTCTTCCTCCAATCTTGATACCTCGTTCTTCTTCATAGAGTCCAGCTTCTCGGATTATTTGCTCAGCATATAGGTTGAATAGGTATGGTGAAAGGATACAACCCAGACACACACCTTTCCTGACTTTAAACCATGCAGTATCCCCTTGTTCTGTTTGAACAACTGCCTCTTGATCCATGTACAGGTTCCTCATGAGCACAATTAAGTGTTCTGGAATTCCTATTCTTTGCAATGTTATCTATAATTTGCTATGATCCACACAGTTGAATGTCCTTGCATAGTCAGTAAAAAACAGGTAAACATCTTTCTGGTATTCTCTGTTTTTAGCCAGGATCCATCTGACATCAGCAATGATATCCTTGGTTCCATGTACTCTTCTGAATCTGGCTTGAATTTCTGGCAGTTCCCTGTCGATATACTGCTGCAGCCGCTTTTGAATGACCTTCAGCAAACTTTTACTTGCGTGTGGTATTAATGATATTGTTCGAGAATTTCTGCATTCGGTTGGATCACTTTTCTTGATGGTAGAGAGTGAGGGGGATTCATGGAGAGCAGCAAAACTTTTTAGGTCTCTGCATGTGGGTTCTGTGATTGTGTTTATAGCAGGGAATGAACCGGTTTGATCCCCTGCTTAGAATTTGCACTTCCACTCCAGATGTACTGAATCAATATAGCATAAGAATGTACACATAAGAATCACCTAGGTATCTTTGTTAAAATGTAGGTGTATACATAAGAATCACCTGGGGATCTCGTTAAAATGTCAATTCTGATTCAGTATATCTGGGGTGGAAATGCAAATTCTCAGCAGGGGTTGAACTGGAAAGAACTGATTCGAAGCCCTGGTTTGCAGCTTGAGGTAGCCTAGGAAACCTGGTGGTGAAATGATTAAGTGCATGGCTGGTAACCAAAACGTGAGTGGTTTGAACCCACCAGAGGCTCCATGGGAGAAAAGACCTGGCATTCTGCTCCTGTAAAGATTACAGCCTGGAAACCCTATGGGGCAGTTTTACTCTGTCCTAATGTGTTGATACGAATCACAATCGACTCAACAGCACACAACAATAGGAAATCTCAGCCTTCTATGTTGCTATACACTCAGGTCATATATGTGTTTTAGAGGTGATCTGTTAATTTCTCAAAGTATCTGCGTAAGAATGCTTCTCTGAAATTTGATGTATTTCCAGTAATAGAAAAGTGGGGAAACCACTATTGACAATATTCTGTAAAATTTCCTAGGAAAAATTGATGCCAAATGTATAAAATATGCATTTTTTTGAAATTCTTGAAGATTTTATTTAAGTAGGAAGTTAATACTTATACTGCCAAGCTCTGCCAAGCTTGTATGTGACACACATATGCTCTATCAAGCTTGTATGTGATACATACACACACACATCAAAGCACTAGAAAAAGACTTGAAAAAAAGTTCTTTCCCCGATTAAATAATAAACTCCTTAAGAGGTCTTATGTTATATTTCCACACAGTGTCCCACAGAGTACACCACACAAAATACCGGTATACCTCATTTTATGCAGTATCTCTGAAAAATTTGTTCTCCATTGTGCCTTCACTGTAGAAGCAACAAATCTGGAATCCACATGCATGATTCACAAGTTTCTGAGCATGAATCTTGGCTCTTATATCAATTTCTGTAATATTTACAAACATCCCAAATGCTACCATATTAAAGTGATCATTATGAAATATTGGGTTATGTTTACATCTTTCATTTCTACAGATGGTAAAATATGGACACCCCTTTTACTACAACTACTTATACTAGACATTCAGTAAGTGCTTAACTGTTCACAGTTTGTTCCATTTCTTGATCTACTGTTGGACACAGCCTTGTTCTGTAGAAAGAAAGTAAGCTTTAGCAATTGGCAAGTGCCCTTTTAACCAATCGTCCTTTGGTTCTGTTCTTAAAAAATTGGTTTCCGGGTTTCCATTATGGTTTCAATGATCAATAACCACTGATAGTGTCATTGTAAGAAGAAGAGAAATGAAGGAAAAAGACGAGGAGGGCTGAGACTAGATTGTCATCTTGTCTTGGGAATGACTGATGTCTGCTGCAGTTACACTTGGTCTTGTTCTAAGAACATTGGTTTTTGTTTGTTTTTGTCCTCAAGGTAATAAACCATTGAAAATATTTTCTCTAGATCAACATATACATGTTATATGTGATTGAGAAAAGCTCTAAAAGGAAAACACCAAACCTACCAGACATGAGAGATTGCATGGAGACGTGGGCTTTTTACTTTTACCTTGTTTGTAACATTTTCAACTAATATTTCTACTTTTTCAACAACTACAGCCAGATAGAGAACAGAATCCACGTACAATGCTCACTGCAGGAGTTCTGATCAAAGCTTAAAATATTTTATGGAAGAAAATACCAATAACCTAGGCTGAGTATAATAAAATAAACATTTAAAAATCTCATTAGAGATTTTTCTAGAATGGTGATGCTGGGAAGAGAAGTACACTTGGTACATGTTAGAGAATAAGGAAATATACCCTCTTTGTGTGGGGTGGATTTTTTATTTGTTTACGGGGGGGGTTGGGTAATGGGGTGGGGAGACCATTGTTTGTTGCCAACTATAGAGTTTACCAGGGAGCCCTGGTGGTGCAGTGGTTAAACGCTTGGCTGCTAACTGAAAGGTTGGCAGTTCAAATCCACCAGCTGAACCATGGTAGATGTGACAGTTTGCTTCCGTAAAGATTTACAGCCTTGGAAACTTTATGGGCAGTTCTGCTCTATTCTATAGGGTCACTATGAGTTGGAATTGACTCAATGGCAATGGTTTGTTTAGTTTTATAGTTTACCTAATGACTTATCATGGGTATGTGCGAGGCCTGTTTTGGAAAATAACCTACTTTTGTAAGAAAAACAACTGGTTCTTAGGGAGAACCCTTGAAACCATTGTAAATAAGATGAAAACTTTCTAGGAGCAATAGTAACTCTGGGATAGAGGCTGATCACAAAACTACAAAATTTACATAAAACACAACTTAGAAATCAGTAAGATGCTTCAATTTAATCCACTATGACATCCAGGCTCCAAGAAAGAACCACTGCCATTGGTAAAGACATACCATTCAATATTTTAATATTCTCACACTGTGATGTCAACCTTTTCTTTTTATTCAACAGCTTCTACCTCAAATTTCCCAGTGCAAAAATGAAACCAACATCCTTTAGTTCTGAAAAAAAATTAGTAGGTTATTCTTCAAATGCTTCATTATCGTCATTCAAATATCATAGTAAAATACTACAGCTTTATCCAGGAGTCAACGACAATTTACAAACATGTATTGAACACTTGGTTTATACAACGTTGCCTGGGTTGGAAATGCAAGATGAATAAGACAAAGGCTCTGCTGTTGACAGGCTCAGACAGGTAAATCAACATCACATGGCATTGTGATAAGAATTAAAATAGATGTATGCATATGGTGTGTTTTAGATGCAGGTACAATGTCTATAGTTTTGCTCAAGAGAATCGAGAAAGGCTTTACAGAGGAGGTAATGATTAAACCAGGCTGAAAAATGAGCAGGTGTTTGCCAGGCGGAGACCTGGACAGAGGGAATTCCAAGCAGAGGGGAAAAAAAAAATGTGTTGAAGCCGGAAGTTGTAAAAAGGCGTGACATAAATGTGGCACAGAATGGACAGATCAGATGTTTTAGGTAGGAGCAGGAGATTAGAATAGGCAGTGTGGTGTGTGTTATGTTACGGGCCAAGAAAACCATCAGGCGGACTCCAAATCCAGAATATACCTCCTTGAAGATGATTTTGGCGATTGATTTGGCCTTTCCATGCATTAGTTTGCCATGCAGAATGGGGATATAATGGGAGTGACCTATTTCACAAGAATACAGCAAAGAATAAAACTTGCGACAGAAAGGCACATTCTTACAAATGCTTACTTAAATGTAAGGGCAGATTGGTTGCATATTAGTTGACAATTCCAAGGTTACCAAAAGCTTTGTATTTCATTTTGAGGAAACAGAGTCCTCCATTTTCCCATTATTATAAAACACTTCCTCCTAAATTACCTGACTACTTCTTCCTCACAACAGTCCTGTAAGGTTAGCAGGGGATTTGTTATTAGTCATTCCCATTTGATTTATGAGGAAACAATCACCAACGCTGACTTACACCACTCCTGCAACTAAGACATATCGGGGCTAGGACTGGGACTCATGTCTTGGCCTTCTTGTCTCGTGTTTGTTTTGGCCATGCAGTGCTACCTCTCTGTAGAAAAGAGTTCATTGTGGTATTTTACCTTGTTATTATTTACAAAACTTGATTGGAATAGGTAGACCTCCCATCACAAACAAATGCATGGAGTAGAAATGCCCCCTCTGTAGGCATTACCCCACTGCTATGGATAGTAGCTGTTGTCAGCCGACCGAGTATACAATAGATATTGGTGAGGAGTAACTTCTTCTTAGTTCCCTGGAAGTTGACATTATCAGAAAGGAGTTGTTACAGAGGTTTTGAAAGCAAAGCCCGAAGGAGGAAGAGAAGAGGTCATGCAGTTCATGACCCGGAGCAAGGTGTGGTGACTGGGAAGGGCCTACCTGGGAAGTACACCTTCCTCCCATCAGCAAAGATAACCTGGGGAGAAGAGATGAGGAAACGAGGAGAGAATACAACATGCGTTGCTTAGAAATGAGGACAAAGAGGCACCAGAAGGTGGGGCAGTAACCATGTAGCAACCAAAATTAAATACACATATAACTCAGTTACGATCCAATCTACGGCTTGAATCTCATCTCTCTCATTTCTACATTTTTATAATACAGTTTGTTTTTGGGTGGGGATGGGAATGGTGGCTAGAAATGTGTATCCAGAAATGCCTAAAAAACAACAACAAACACTGCTCCCTTATAAAGACTCCCCCTACATTTTATAATCACGTATAATATGTCATGGAGTCCCTGGATGGGCCACACGGGTAAGTCCTCGGCTGTTCATCCAAAGGTTGGAGGTTTGAATTCATCCAGAGGCTCCTTGGAAGAAAGGCTTGGTGACCTAGTTCCAAAAGAGCACATCCATTGAAAACCCTACGGAGCATAGTTCTACTCTGACACACAGGGGGACGCCGTGAGTCAGAATCAGCTCGACAGCAACTTTTTTAAAAAATCATATGTCGTAAAACAAGTGTTTCATTTGGCTTAAGCTTTTATTTCCGCAAGCTATTAAATATCTATCCACTAGATGGCTGTGTTACCTTTTTAAAAATATAATCTTTTAATCAAAGCAGAATAAAAGAAAACTGAAAAAGCTTTGGGGATTAATTACCTTTATTTGGAAAAAACAATAAACAGTCCTACATGTATGGAGTTTTGATAATTATAGCTTTCTAAGGAATTTGAAGAATCATTCAGTTTTCCTGTGAATGTAATAATCAGACTTGAAGAGGATAAATTTAATCTTGGGAGGTGTACATAATTGCATCCATTTATCCTTCTGATATTTAGAAAATGTTCTGACTATTCCCTGGCTCAAAGTCATTTGATTTAGGAATATTTTGGTCTTAAAAAAAGGCAGGCATAATCCTATTAACATTGCAATTATTCTTTTCAATAATAAGTAGTTTTGTACTCTAATATGTCTTGCTGGGATAATGTGGAATTTTGGTAATACAATCCTAGAAAAAATTAACTAGAAAAGGGTTTTAACTATAAAATAAACAGGAAGTTATTTTTATTTAAAAAAATGTTTTACAAGAGCCATTGTGATAGTGGTTTTTCCAAATTATTTCAGTTGCAGTTTGGTTTGTATGTTCTCATCAATTTCTTGTTCTGACACATGAAGACTGAAGATAAAGCTTCTCACTTTGATACCTTCTCTTTGCTATCAATTTCTCTCTATATATGCTTCTGTTTAAAAAGATGGATTTCAAAAATTTCCTGTTTTTATTTGTACTAAATTTTTATTTCAAACTCTAAGGCATGAATTTTAGGTTCATCAACACCTTAATTCGATTTAGAATGTCAAATGCATTTAATAAGTAACTACACGGTTAAAATCTGGATCCAGTCTTTAAGCTTACATTTCATTAAGCAAACTAAGCTTCTTATTTGGCATAAACAGTTTTTTCCCCCTTAAAGAGAATTACAGTAGTGAATATTTACATGAACTTTATCTACATAATACATGCTAATCCTCAGAATCCTCTACTTCAGTTCTCAGGTTTATTGAAATCCTATTTTAAGCTCTTCCTTGAACCACTGTCATTTTCTCTGTAAGTCATAATTAAGCAAGTGGATGCTTTTGTGGAAAAGAAATATCTTGGATGTGAAAAGGCAAACCTGTATTTAGTTAGTGGACACTATTATTAAAATGGCATGTAACCATCAGAGTCTTTAAATGCATCAATTAAGTTGGAGCTCAAGTTTCTGGTTTTGGTTAATTTGTGTCCCTATCATAAAAAAGCAGAATGAGAAGATTAGAATTCTAGCAGTTGGTAGTCAGAAATATATCTGAGAGCTGGCGGTTCATTTATCCATACATCAATCCATCCACCCACCTATCTATCCGTCCACCCACCTGTCTGCCCATCCGTCCGTCCATCCCCAGTATTTTTCAGATACTTTGTATATGGATGTGACTGAAGTCAATAATCCTGATCTACAGGGAGAACTAACCCCTGTATATACTGATCCTACAACTCTCTGGGAATCCTATGACTATGTGGTACATGCTTCAGGAGTTCTCTGGTTTATGCCTGTGCTGGCTGATGTGGGAGTGGGAGAGAAAGGGCACAGTGATACAGAATGCAGACAGGTACTGTAGGTTAACTGACAACATGGAAATGGAATATTGCCGAGCAGACAGTGGTCGTAAAGAGCCCTGGTGGCACAAAGGTTAAGTGCTTGGCTGCTAACCGAAAGGCCCACAGTTTGAACCTATCTAACACCCACCACCACCACCACAGTTGTCGAATCCTACAAAGTCTGGAAAATTCCATTCGAGACTTGCAAGGGGGTCAGATATAATGCTTATCAGTAAAGGATTATTCAGGGGATCCCTAGCATGCACTGAACACAGTGATTAAGTGATTCATATATTTTATTAACCATATTTTACTGATGAAGAAACTGAGGCTTAGAAAGACTGTTACTCACTAAAGGTTTCATTTATATGTTATAAAATTGGGACACCCAGGCTGTCTAATTCCAGTGCCATTGTTCTTTCCCTATCCCACGCTGCCTCTTGAAATTGGGCTTTATATGAGGGAGATGTGTTATTAGAATTTGTGTGTAATCTTAAATTTGGTAAGACTAGATCTGTTTAGAATGAAGCACAGAGAGATGTTATTCCACTATTAGTTATGCAATTGGTCAACTACAATGGTTCTGTATTTTTAAATAGTTTATGCTGGGTAGTGCAAATGGTTAAGTGCTCAACGACTAGCTGAGAGGTTGACAGTTGGAACCCACCCAAAGGTGCCTTGGAAGACAGGCCTGGCAATCTGCTTCTAAAAAGTCACAGCCTTGAAAACTCTATGGAGCTGTTCTATTCTGCACACATGGGACTGCCATGACTCAGGATTGACTCATTCAGCAACTAATGAACAATAATGCTGCTTTAAACAAAAGTCGCAAAGCCAGAACTATCTTTCTGCCTAGGAACTGATACTCCCACACATGAGATGTATATTAATATGTAGTATATTGAAATCGGAAACAAAGATACGAATTTTATAGCATTTGAAATTATAATATTTATAACATACATAATTAAGCAGAATTATCATGCAATCAATTTCATATTCACAAAAAATATGTTTTATTGTTTTCTCTCACAAAGAGAGGACAAGTAATTCTTGAATGCTGCCCCAAGATGGTAGATAGCTTGTAATAGGTCTACCACACCTAGACCCGGAGAGAAAATAGGCCAGGCCCAAAGGAAATAATGAAGAACGTTAATAAGAGGGACAAAAACGAAGAGTTAACCACCAAAGGATGTTGCTTTCTGTATGTATACCTGTTCACATCATGCTTGGTAGAGGGTAAGCGAAAAAGAGGAAGTCCCTCAACGAGAGGGATTCACAACAATGGCTGCAACAATGGGCTCAAGCATAACAGCGATTGTGAGAATGGTGCAGGACCCAGCAGTGTCTCGTTTTATTGTACGTAGCATCGCTATTTGTTGGAATTGACTCGATGGCACCTAACAACAACAGCAAGGCAATACTGAATAAGGGTGAAGTCAGCACAACTTACCAAAGTAAAAGATGACACTAAGAAGTACTTGAGAATAAGGGACAATTTTGGTAAAAGCCACAACATATACAATTTTGCAACAACTGTAATAACAACCAAAAAATACGTATGTGGTTGTTGTTGTTAGGTGGTTACATAGGTAGACATGTACACTTATATATGCATAGGTAAGCACGTATGAATATACAGGTATGCATGTATAGGTGTTTCTGTAGGCAAATGTACATACGTGTTTGTGTGTGCTGCATATGCATTCATCCATAAAATAAAGCACATAGGGGCACAGTTATGGATACTTCCTAGATATAACCTCATGGGATTGGGTTACTGGGTTTGAGGACTTAGGACCATTGTCTCAGAGAGCAACTTGGTCAATTGACATAACATAGCTCATAAAGATAATGTTTATATCCTAGTTTGGTAAGTAGCGTCTGGGGTCTTAAAAGTGGCCACTTAAGATACAACTATTGGTCTCTACGTGTCTGGAGCAAAAGAGAAAGAAGGAAACCAAAGACTCAGAGAAGAAACTAGTCTATAGGACTAATAGTCTACCATATTTTTACGAAAATAATACACTCCTATATGTTTGTTTGCCGACGGTGCCCTCCTTCCATGAGGTATTTTTGTAAGCACCACTATGCCAATTTTTTTTGTACATGTTGCTGTAAAAAAATTAGCATAATATGCTTAACGAAAATACCTCGCAGGGGGAGGGTATGATTGGCAAACAAATGTAGAAGGTGTGCGTTATTTGTGTAAAAATATGGTACGTGAACCTATGGCCTCACCTACCTTAAGACCAGAAGAACTAGATGGTGCTTAGCTACTACTACCGACCATTCCAACCAGGGACACAACAGATGATCCTGGAAAGAATGGGAGAAAAATGTAGAACAAAATTCAAATTCCTAAAATAGGCCAGACTTACTAGACTGGTAGAAACTAGAGGAACCCTCAAGACTATCACCCTGGGATACCCTTTAAACTTGGAACTCAAACCACTCCTGGTGGTCACCTATCAGGCAAAAGACAGAGGGTCATAAAATAAATATCACGTGTGAGTGCTGTGGTCCTCTAAACAATCATCTAAATGAGACTTAACGGTCAACATTTACCCTAGACCAAAGATGAGAAGGTAAGGGGTGACAAGGAAGCTAGATTAATGGAAACAGAACAACCAGAATGGATATAATGAGAATGTTGACACACTGTGGAAAGTGTAACCAATGTCACTGAATAATACGTATAGATATTATTAAAGAGAACCTAATTTGCTATGTAAATTTTCTCCAAAAACACAATAAAATTTTTTCTTTTTTTTTAAATTGTACTTCAGGTGAAGGTTTACAGAACAAATAGTTTCTCATTAAACAGTAGTACACATATCATTTTATGACATTGGTTAACAAC
>NW_004443938.1:18447937-18450472 GCF_000243295.1 Trichechus manatus latirostris | reverse complement strand
GTTAGAATTTTGTTCTACATCCTTCTCCAGCTCTGTCCAGAACCCTCTGTTGTGATCCAGGTCACAGCAGTGAGTGGTGGTAGCCGGGCACCATCTAGCTGTACGGGACTCAGCCTGGTGGAGGCCTTGGAAGCTGTTGTCCATTACTCCCCTGGACTAATCTTTTCCTTGTATCCTGTTCTCTTCATTCTCCCTAAAATATTTTTTTAAAAAAATAAACAATACTTTTTTCAATTATATGTAGCAGAACTCTGATATTTTCTATGTCATAACCTCATTTTTTGTATTATTATTGACTAGGGGGATTTGGGAGAAGTTCTAAAACATAGTCCAAACAACTAAAAAATTTGATTTGAAAGGGTTGAATTTCATGTTGTCTTAGAAGCTGAATCGACTCCACGGCAATGGGTTTGTTTTTTTTGGTAAGTGAGGATGGGAAATCTAACTTCGCTTAAATTGAATAGTCAGCCTGAAGGATCACTTTGTCTCAGAACCTTTGAAAAGGGGCTCCCTCATTTTCTCTGTCAGTAGCTCTTCTCTCTCCAAGTTCCTCCTCCTTGTGCACCTTGAGGAGAAGCTTGATTCTTAAAAAGTACATCAATAACCTCTAGTGGACCAGACCACAGTATGCGTTTTGATTCTGATAATATTGGGCCTTCCTGGTGTATCTGCAACATTGCTCCATTGCTCATGTCCTTCTCTGTGAACCTCTGCTCTCTTGACTTCTGGGACACCTCATTTTGTGCGCGGTATGGTATGCTACCTCTCAGACTCTCTACTCCAGGTTCCTTGTCTGCAGCTCTTCTGCTGCTTTCTCTTTTGCATGCTGGTATTCCCTGAGGTTTCAGCCTTCAGCTCTCTGCTCCTCACCCTGGAGGGTTCTCCAGTGCTCTCATGCTCACTTGTTATGGACTGAGCTGTGTCCCTGCAAAATAAGTGTTGGAATCCTAACCCATATACCTGTGGATGTAATCCCATTTGGCAATAGAGTTTTCTGTGTTATGTTAATGAGGCAATATCAGCGTAAGTTGTGTCCTAAACCTAATCACTTCTGACTTATAAGAAGCAGCATAGACACAGAGAAAAGAAGCACAAATGGGGGAAGACAGATGCCACACGAGGATCCCCAAGGAACTGAGGAAAGCCGGGGCTACAGAAGCTGAACGAGACAAGGATCTACCCCTAGAGCCAACAGAGAGAGACAGCTTTCACCTAGAGCCGGCACCCTGAATTTGGACTTCTAGCCTCCTGAACTCCTAACTGAGAAAATAAATTTCTGTTCTTTAAAGTCACCCATTGTAGTATTTCCATTACAGCAGTACTAGAAGCTAAGACACACCTCATCCTTTCAGGTGGCTCTTGTGTGCTGCTGACTTGCAGATATCACGTTTAATCTAGACTTGCCCATGAGCTTCAGACTCATTTACTCAAGTAACTCTTGGGCACATCAAACACATAAATCAAAAATGAACTCATCATCTTACCCTTGGCCTAAACATCTATTCCAGTGTTCTCTGTTTGATGGTATCACCATCAACCCAGCGACTCATGTGAGTGATATGAATTATCCTTCCCTCCTCTCTTCTATCACTAATTCTCACCAGTACATCCTAATTTTTTCTTGAATCTGTAATTCTCCATTCACTATCACCTCTTCATTTTGCCCCTGCCCCCAGTGTCTCTCACTGAGGTTATTACAAAAGTCTCCTAATGTTCCCCTTGCTTTTTGTCTTGTCCATCTCAAATGCATTCTCCCATTGCCTTCAGGGGAATAAAAACATGAAATGGGCTTTGTCTCCTCCTTACTCAATATATCTTCACCACTCTCCATCGCCTAACAACAGCATAAAGCCCTAAACCCTTAATATGGCACCAAAGGCAATTTACTATTTGTCACTGTCTATCTCTCTAGTCTTCTATTTTGTCTTTCCTAACTTTAGATTCCAGCAGTACTAAAGAGTTTTTGGTGCTCCCGCCCTGAATCCTTGCCCCTACAGCTACTAACTACTATTGTTATTATTACTACTACTACCACCACCACCACTACTACTACTACTACTACTACTGGTGGCATAGTGGTCAAGAACTTGGCTGCTCATCAAAAGGTCAGCAGTTTGAATCCACTAGCTGCTCCTTGGAAACTCTAGGGGGCAGTTCTACGCTGTCCTATAGGGTCGTTATGAGTCAGAATAGACTCAACTACAATGGATTTGTTTTTTCTTTGGTTTATTACTACTAATACACACATACACACACACACACACACACATACACACATAAAGAAAAATGCTGCATAGGAAAAAATCTGGTGGTGCCCTAATAAGCATCTCCTGCCATATAGTAATTAGAGGAAGTCCCGGGAAAAAGTGCCTGTAGTTTTTAAAAAGAATTTCTCAGACAGATTTCTATATTTGATATAGTATACTCAATTGGCAAATCAATCATCCTTTCAGCAAATGTTAGTTCAACACCTACTATGTGCCAAATGAGTCGGAACTGACTCCATGGCAATGGTTTTTTTTTTTTTTTTTTTTT
>NW_004443938.1:18422673-18447837 GCF_000243295.1 Trichechus manatus latirostris | reverse complement strand
TATGTGCCTAATGGAGCCCTGGTGGTGCAGTGGTTAAAAGCTCAGCTGCTAACCAAAAGGTCAGCAGTTCAAATCCACCAGCCGCTCCTTGGAAACCCTATGGGGCAGTTCTACTCTGTCCTATAAAGTTGCTATGAGTTGGAATCAACTCGATGGCAACCGGTTTGGTTTTGGAATGTGCCAAATAATATGTTATAAGCCACTCAACAAAAAAGACAAATAATCCAATTAAAAAATGGGCAAAGGATATGAATAGGCACTTCACCAAATAAGACATTTAGGCGGCTAACAGATACATGAGGATATGCTCACGATCATTAGCCATTAGAGAAATGCAAATCAAAACTACAATGAGATACCATTTCACCCCAACAAGGCTAGCATTAATCCCAAAACACAAAATAATAAATGCTGGAGAGACTGGAACACTTGTACACTGCTGGTGGGAATGTAAAGTGGTACAACCACTTTGGAAATTGATTTGGCGCTTTCTTAAAAAGCTAGAAATAGAAATACTATACGATCCAGCAATCCCAGTCCTTGGAATATATCCTAGAGAAATAAGAGGCATCACATGAATAG
Organism: Trichechus manatus latirostris; assembly: GCF_000243295.1. Lineage (NCBI taxonomy): Eukaryota > Metazoa > Chordata > Mammalia > Sirenia > Trichechidae > Trichechus > Trichechus manatus. The sequence continues at coordinate 18,447,255 of NW_004443938.1, read as the reverse complement.
ATATATGCACACCCATGTTCACTGCAGCACTGTTCACAATAGCAAAAAGATGGAAACCTAGGCGCCCAACAACAAATGAATGGATAAACAAATTACTGTATATTCACACAATGGAATATTACACAATTATAAAGAACAATGATGAATCCTCGAAACATAACATGGATGAATCTGGAAGGCATTATGCTGAGTGAAATTAGTCAGTCACAAAAGGACAAATATAATATGAGACCACTATTATAAGAACTCAAGAAAAGGTTTAAACACAGAAGAAAACAATCTTTGATGGTTACGAGGGTGGGGAAGGAGGGAGAGGGGTATTCACTAACTAGATAGTAGACAAGAATTAGGTGAAGGGAAGGACAACACACAATACAGGGAAAGTCAGCACAACTGGACTAAACCAAAAGCTAAGAAGTTTCCTAAGTACGACCAAACACTCCGAGGGACAGAGTAGCAGGGATGGGTGTCTGGAGACCATAGTTTCAGGGGACATCTAGGTCAACTGGCATAACAAAGTTTATTAAGAAAATGTTCTGCATCTCACTTTGGTGAGTGGTGTCTGGGGTCTTAAAAACTAGCTAGCGGCCATCTAAGATGCATCAATTGGTCCCAAACCACCTGGAGCAAAGGAGAATGAAGAACACCAAAGACAAGGAAAATATTACCCCAAGAGACAGGAAGGGGCACATAAACCAGAGATTCCATCAGCCTGAGACCAGAAGAACTAGATGGTGCCCGGCTACCACCAACGACCATCCTGACAGGGAATACAACAGAGAGTCCCTGATGGAGCAGGAGAAAAGTGGGGTGCAGAACTCAAATTATACTAAAAAGACCAGACTTAATGGTCTGACTGAGACTGGACAGACCCTGGAAGATATGGCCCCCAGACTCTATGTTACCTCAAAACTAATACCATTCCCAAAGCCAACTCTTCAGACAAAGATTAGACTGGACTATAAGACATAAAATGATACTCATGAAGAGTGTGTGTCTTAACTCAAGTAGATACATGAGACTAAACGGGCAGTTCCTGTCCAGAGGCAAAATGAGAAGGCAGAAAGGGACAGAAGCTGGTTGAATGGACACTGGAAATCTACAGTGGAAAGGAGGAATGTGCTGTCACATTATAGGGAGGGCAACTAGGGTCACATTAACAATGTGTGTATCAATTTTTTGTATGAGAAACTAATGAACTGTAAACTTTCACTTAAAGCACTATATATATATGTATATATATAAAATAAGCCAAAAGATGATTTTGGCTATTTTAATGCATGAAACTTTAGTATATGTTATGAAAATGCCCAGTAGTAATTGATCAATATGAACTTTTGTGAATTCAACTACAAAATCCACATAATATCATTCTAACGGAAGGTATTAACCTGAAAAACAAGAAAAAGGCATGTGTGAAATAGGAGAGTTGGTTAGTACGAAAAACAGTACAGCAAGTTAGTGAGTCAAGCTCAGACCTCCGTGTGTTCAGCCTTGCCCAGGGTGGAGAGACGTATGGAGGTGTGGTCAGTGGGTACAAACAGTACAGTTCCATTGGCAAGGTAGTTCCCAAACCTGACCCATCCAAGTCCAGATGGCCCTCACCACATCCCACATACTGTGGGTCAGCCCTGGTCAAGATTTGAGAGATCCTAATGGCCTCTGACCCTGAAACTCCTCAAAGTCAATTGGGACTTCTGGGGCCAGCGGATTCCACCTCCATCTCCCATGCAGATCTCCACTGAACATGCTGCCCAACCGTGTCACCTACAGTCTCCTTCCTCCTGTGCCCTCAGGACTGTTGGGCTTTTTCAGCATTGCTTCTCCCTCTGAGGACACTCTTCCATTTCCTTTGGACTGCCTTCCCATGTCACACGCTCTCCTGCATTCTCAACCTTTTGGGGTACCTATTCTCCTTCCAGCCCTGTCACCTTGCTCTCTGAGGGTTTCCTCCCTCACTCCCACAGGTCCAGGTGGGACTGCAGTTATTTCTCATCCACATCCTCCAACTCTTCCCTTCTCTGCCTCTCCTTGTCCTCTTCCAGCTATGCTCCCTTACTGGGCTCCTCGCACTGTGGACCCTCTCCTCTCCTTCTCACTCTCCACCTCAGGGGAATCATGCCACAGGTCTCCCGGGACACCCAGCAAAACACTTCCTTGGCCCCCCACGAACCAGCTGACACTGGCTGTGGGCTGCCTTACCTTCTGAGCTAGCTCTTGCCTTTTCCTGGCCTAAATTAATCTTCTTCCTCTCATTCTTTTCAGGTTCATTGTTCTTTCTCTATCCTAAATAAGACTGGGCATAATATTTCATCTTATTTTCTCTCCCGTCCATCTTTCAAGTGATGATCTGAATACTGCAGAATGACATTTGGAAAAATATGCATTTACATGAGACACAGAGTCAAAGACAGTATATATAGGGGATGCCTTTGATGGAAAAGGGTCAGTTCTAATGCTGGCAGCTTTAAAATAGGTAGCGCTCTGTTGATATGTAGCAAAGACTTGGCAGAGGCAGCTTTAATATTAAACTCTTCTGGAGGGTGACTCGGAGTAATGCCAAATATTCATATCTAGATTCAACTGATTATTGAGAAATTATCCCTTGTCATTGTAAAGGCAGGGAAAACCTGGTAGATGCTGATAAAGCACAACAATGGCAGACACATAGTAGGCATCCAATCAGTAGTGAATGACTGAATGACACATAGAAGGTCCATAATCCTAAAGCCCATGTTTTGCTTTTGTGGTATAGCCTGGGAATCTTGAGTTCATTTTGGTAGATGTCTTTTGTTGCTGATTTTGTTTCTGTTGTTAATCTGTGACTTAGGAGACCCTGTGCATTACAGAGAAGAACTGCTCCATAGTGTTTTCTTGGCTGCCGTCTTTATGAAAGTAGATTGTCAGGCCTCTTTCTTCCACAGTGCCACTGGATGGCTTTGAACCACCAACCTTTTGGTTAGCAGCCAAGCACAAACCATTGTGCCACCCAGGGACCTTGGTAGATGTCTTTTGATTATGTGAGTTTTAAAGTTCATACAATTTATAGAAAATATTAAGGAGTTTACCTATGCCATGGCTACAGGGAGTTTCAAAACTGCTGAATTCTTTGTAAGTGATATTTATGATGATCTGGTTATAAGTACTTTGGAAATCCTGTGCAGAAAAAATTATTTCACAGAAGAAACTTAATTCATACGAGATGAATTAGCTCTCCGAGGGTGACGGTGACAGGTAGAGGAGAGATTATTTAACCACTGGTGCTTCAGATGAAATGATTCACCTGCCATATGGGAGCAGTTTGATTTCCAAGGAGGGGTTTCTTCACCGTAGAGCAGACACAGATTATTGTTTTTCCTTTCAAAAAATATCCTTTGACTTTTAAAACATGCTTCTTAGTATTTCCATTGGCAGGGAGCTAAAGTGTTACAGTGCCAGAGGATAAAATAGGACGTTATTTTTGTAGTGATTTGAACTACAGAGGTTGTGGTACTTGTTAAAAATGGAGGGAGCAGGCAGCCAAAAGCATGTTTCTGAAATGCTTAACATTTACTTAGATTGATTCCATGGCCTGGGAACTCTGTTAACCAATGTGTCCCAAAGGGAGACAAGTTTAACTTTCACAGGGCTAGTTAATTTACTAAATTCAGTCTATGACCAGTCTTTCATGAGAAGAATGAAGAATCCAGTACAGTGGGTCAAATCTTGTAGGCAATGCTCATTAATGCATAAGATCATGATTTGATTTGAAAAGTTATATCTGATATACTTGTTGAAGAGTCTGCAAAGTAAGAAGCTTTAGAAAAGGCTCATACCAAACCTGGCAATGAAAAGTTTGGAGGTGTCATATTATGATGGTTAATTTATGTATCAGCTTGACTAGACAATGGTGCCCAGTTGTTTGGTCAAACACTAGTGTAGATGTTGCTATGAAGATATTTAGATGTGATTAACATCTACAATCAGTCCACTTTAAGTAAAGAGCATTATCCTCCGTACTGTGGGTGAGCTTCATTCTTAACAGCAAAAGCTCAGGTTTCTCTGGGAGAAAAATTTGTCACTCAAGACTGTAACATAGATATCCTACTGGAGCTTCTAGCCTGCTTGGCTATGGATTTTGGACTCAAGACTGCAAAAGTTTCCAGCCTCCTGCCTGATCTACAAATTTGGACTTGCCTGCTCCCACAATCACTTGAGATATCTATCCATCCGTCTGTCCATCCGTCTGTCAATCCATCCATCTAGCTATTTATCTACCTATCTATGTAAAGCATCTCTTCTATTTGTACTGTTTCTCTGGAGAATGTTGACTGATACACATATTAAAGTGGAAAGAGCAACAGACTGGAAATGAAGAAACCTGTCCTATCACTAATGAGCCTAGTGATAGTAGCAAGGTGTCAGTTTCCTCAACTGTAAAATCAGAAACCACATTTTCCAAACTTTTTTTTTTAGCAAGAAAATTTCTTTTCTTCAAACAAAAGCTTATACCTAAGTCCAATATGTAAAATTGCTAGACAGGCCATTCCTTTAGAAACTGCAAGTGGGGAGTCCAGGGCTGTGGCCAGTAATACTTCTGTCCTCCATTACCCCAAAACCATCCCCTCACCACCACGTACTACTAAGCCAACGGCAGTGTGAAAATTTTGGAGAGATGATAGCTGAGGTCTCTTATGACTAAACATATGGAAATCTTCCTTGCTTGATGGGACACCGCCAGAAGCAGCCAGTATTAAAAGAAGGATTAGCACTGGAAGATTTTATTTGAGAAAATATTTTGGGTTATTTTAATGTGACTTCTGATGTTAGGAGAGGGTTAGTAGGACAATTTGGAAATTATCTTTAAACTCAACATAAACTTCGAAATCCCCACCCTCTTCTTTCCTTTCGACACACCTCGTTTTTGTGAGCACAGAGCAGTTTCTCGTTTCGAGGGACTTTCTTCACACGTCCTCTTGTGTGTACCTGAACAACCTCACTGATTCATCTTGTGCTGGCCAGCAGCATCTTTGTGAAGAGCCCACATCTTTTAAAGGTTTCTTTTTTTATGAAGTTGCTTTCTTGTCAGGGAGAGAGAACTCGTCAGTTTAATAAGTCATTGTGAAATATACCCAAACTAGGAATTTTGAAGAAAACTGTGGACATATCCAGTAGTTATGTGCTTACTCTCTGTTATCATCCCTCAAAATAATGAGTAGTGGCAATTTTATAAGGACAAGAATAAATTTTAAAAAATGGGAGAAGAGCTGACAGTCAAATATGAATGGGAAAAGTAAATTTGTGGGAAATATATTGTTTAAAAAATCGATAACATGAAGTTTAGTAAGTTGTTTATATTTATTACTAGATACAAAAATTTATTTTCCTAGCGCTCTATTTCCTTAAAAGGAAGTAAAATCAGCCACATGACAATAGCTCCTATTATCGAATGACAGTTATTTCATATGTTAATTTCTAACTTTTTTTTGGTCCATAAATTGCATTTTTTAAAAAGTGTTTCTTTTTATTCTCCTCCTTTGACCTAACCTGGAAAAACTGAAAAACATTTCTTTCTTTCTTTTTCACTCAAATAAGCCTTTAAAATTTTTTCCTAATCTCAAAGTACAAAAACAATAGTATTTTAAAAATGCATGTGTAAAGGACATTTTCATTTGCAGTAAGGCAGTCACAATTAAAATCCATAGTTCGAGATAATTTTACTTTCATCTTTTTTATATCAGTTGTTCACATTAGAAATTTCCTATTATTTATCTTATATAGAGGGATTGTAAATTTATATGCTGTACATTGTATTGCCTAGACTCAGACATCCATTACTCATAACTAACAAATGCTGTTCTGACAACTTCTGATACTCTAGTCTAGAATAGAACATTCCTCCAATGCACCATATTTGCAGAGCCAAATAGGTGTCCCTCTAGCTGTGTGCAGAGTTAATGCAGCTTCCAAAACCCGTTTTGTTCTCAGCCCGTAGTCTATGTTCTGTGACAATCTGATGCGTATAAACTAATGTTGAATGTCTTGTTAATTAATGCAAATTTCAAAAATTAATAAAAGCAAGTCTCACTAGATATCTTCATGACAGATAAAAGCAAGTCTCACTAATTATTTGTTTGACAGCAAACAAATACAGCACAACAAAACATCGGTACTCTATTTTGGTGTTTTAATCTTGAAGCAATTTAGAAATAAGTTTTGGCAGGCAAATAAGATCATATATTGATGACTGGAACATGGCGCAGTGCAAAGAAGAAATATAAACATAATTCTCAACACTGTGACAATGTGTTTGTAATATTTTATACAGAATTTAAAATAAAATAGCTTTCTTTTCTGAGGTAATTTTTGTATTATATTCATAAACTGATCTTATTTTTTTTCAAGCCAACTCCTCTTTATTATTATTATTTCAAGGCAGCTCATCTTTAAAGAGATTTTATTCCAATATGAGGTGCTGCACAGTCCCATGCGCTAACCCTATTAAATGCCAACTGTGTATCAGGCACTGTTCTAAGGTCTTTCTGTGTATTATCTCATTTAACTTTTTCAACAACCTTATGAGGTAGTAATTCTTAGTATCATTATCTGGCAGTGAAGGAGTCTGAGGACCAGAGAGACGAAGTGACTTGCTCAAGGTCACACAGGTAGTGACAGGTGAAGAAATGTCTGACTTCAGAACTATCTTAAACCTTACAGGTTACTTCCAGATTCTGGAACTGGGATTTTCTAGAATGGACCAGGGTTTGTTCATCATCAAGGATTCTATTATTGCATATTACATTTCATGTTCCATTTTGGCCCCCATAATGTAATATTATGCCACAATATCATACCAATAACCTCAGTGGGTGTTAGGAAACTGTAGAGGTCATACCCAAGAAGAGGACTCAAGCTTCTGGGCCTTTCTTTAAGGTTCTGAAATAGGACAGGGAGATTCAGAAGACCACTGCTAGTCCAGAAGATCCATTATGAAAACCAAATCTTAAAAGATCCCAAAACTTGTGGTTTTAAAGGAAGTTCCATTAAGTCTAGCATCCTCCTGGGAAATGTCATCTGCATAAATCTTGGAACTCTGGGACCTACCTGCATCCTTATTTAAAGGCATTTTGGGAATTTAGAACTGGAGCAGGTTCTCTGAGGTGCCTGAATCATGGACATTTAGTACTAGAAAGGACTTTGGGAAGCAGTTGTCCACTCTTCATTATTTTGTCAATGAGAGAATCGAAGAACAAAGAGATTAAGACTTTCCATAATGTCACAGCCTGTGACTGATAGTCGCAATGGAAGGCAGGCTTTTTGGCTTTAATTTCAGTATTTTTCATTAACTGACTTAGCCTTCATACCAGGCAGAGCCCGACCTCCTAGATTTGTGGGCACGAGTTGCTAGCACTTCTCTCTGTCCTTATTAGCAGGAGATCCGGGCTGCTGTCGACACTCTGACCCATCACTATCTAGTTATGCAACTGATATCTAACCCAGAACTACAAAATTACATTCTATACATTATCTTAATGTTCTTGCACATTCTGTAACACTGGAGATTACTCTTAACTGTTAAATACCCGTTGCCATTGAGCTGATTCCGACTCATAGCCAGCTTATTATAGTCATAACTGTTAAATAGTTATCTATCTAACCATAATCTTATATTTATCCATATCATTAAGAACCATGGATGGAGAAGAATATGATATAAAATAATTATTTTATTCTTTACCTTACTATCAATTTAAACATAGAGTCTGAGGAAATATTATATTTTACTCACGAAAATTTTTACAATTTTTAAACCAGTGATAGTCTTTAACAATTTCTACTCGAAAAGGAAAAAGAAAAAAAGCTATGTTGAGAAGTTTCTATGGTCCCAGGAACTGACATGCACGTTCATTTGAGTTATTACCTAGCTCAGGTATGGTATCATACAGATAACAAGACATACCAGGAGCAGCTGCAACAACAGCACCAGCAAAAGCAACATGTGTTGTTGGGTCTCTGGCTTCCAGGTGCTTGAGACATAGCAGGTGTTCCTTCATTTTGTGTCTGCTGCCTTTTTCGCATTTCAGCTACTCCAGTACCAACTGGCTGAAGGAAAAGAGAAAGCATGAAGTATGAAAAAAATTAGCATAACGATAAATTGCCTATGCTGAATGAAGCGTACTTTAATTAAAAGGGGAGAAATAATTTTTAAAAAGGTAAAAACAAACTTCAGCAGTCAAACTAAAAATTCTCAGGAAAAAAAATTTTAGGAGAATATTCTAGAAACTTTAGGGACAAACTTCTATCATTATCTGCTGCATAAAATTACAGTAACGATGTTGCCAGTTGATCAAAATCAGCTGATAAGGGAAATATACGTTTTGAGAACTGATTCTTAACTTCCTTCTGTGCTGAAGAACTACTAAATCTGCTTTCCTACATGAAGATCTTTAAATGTTTATAGGAAGTGTGTGTAACTCACTTCTCCACTAATGTTTACAGTAAGGGTAGCTGAGTTTACAAGTAATTTTTACAAGTTTTTTAACTATATCAAATTGTGAGGAAGATCAAGTTTGTTTTTGGTGCTTTCTCACCTCCTTTGAAAACACTCAATCTCCTTTTTGCACTTCTGACTCATCCTCTGGGGCCTAATCTTGATAATGTTGTCAAAGCGCCTTTATTCGCTGCTAGGTATCATTGTCCAAGGGCATTTCCTTCCCTTCCCCCACCCTGGAAGGCTTCTGTTCATTTTAATAGAAAATTGTGAAAAGATAAAATGTCATCAAATTTCAGGGGAGATTACTTTGGTGGAATTTATATGTCATGGCAGGTAAGAAAAACATTAGGATACAGGATGTTCTATCTGCAGCTTTGCAAATCAGGCCAAATAAACGAACACCATCTTATAGGACCAATCGTATTTAAAGTTTTATTGAGGATAAAATAATTAAAAGTTTTGTTCTTTGTAGAATAATATAAAATTTAGTATGACCTCTTAGAAAAAAAGAAATCATTCTACTAAATGACATTTTTCATAACTATGCAATGCATGCAAATCATACACATAATATTGTCATCACTATGTGTTGTGGGGAAAGACTTGGTGATTTGTTCCTGCAAAGATTACAGCCTAGAAAATTCTATACGGCAGTTATCCTCTGTCACATGGGGTCACCATGAGTTGAAACTGACTTCATAGCACCTAACAACAATAGTTAACCATATATATAACCTATGAATAATTCCACTTTTCTGATAATATATTGAATAAATTTTCCCACATGCATATAAAAACATTAATTACAGTATTTTTAATATCCTATATTGGAAAACATAATTTTATTTGCTATATGACGATACATCAAACAGCAGTTAAAAGGAATAACTTAGATCTATATGACTCAACTTGGGTAGATCACAAAACAATATTGAGTGGAAAATATAGATGCAAAGTATTAAATACAAAATTGTATCATCAACATAATTCTCAAAAATACATAAAAAACTATTATATATTTTTTCTAAATAATATATGTAGCAAAGTTACAAAAGCATGAACTGGATCCATGACTTTGGGAATGTTATTGGAGAAGAAAGGGTTTTAATTAAATCTGATCTTTTCCTTAAGAAAGATCTGAAGCAAAAGCAAAATATTACCATTGTTTGAATGAAAAATTGGGTACAGGAGTATTTGTTTTACTATCTTTTGTATCTATCTGTATTTAAACTTTTTCTTCAGAAATACACACACACATACATGTATGCACACACGTATGCTCATGTACATGCATACACACACAAGTGCAATATAACTTTGTACCAGACAGGTCCTATCTATGTCCCAGAAATTTGAAGAAAGATTCAGTAGCTTTCTTGATAATTGGATACCTTAACTTTCCCACTGTTAACTATTCATTCTGAAAACTTCAGAGGGACATGCCATCTTGGGTGTCCACTGATACAGGCAATCTCTGGAAACACTGCATTTGAAATCACTGTAAACCCCCTGCAAAAAATCAAACCCACTGCCATCGAGTGGATTCCGACTCATAGCGATCCTATAGGACAGAGTAGAAGTGCCCCATAGAGTTTCCAAGGAGCGCCTGGTGGATTCCAACTGCCAACCTCTTGGTTAGTAGCCATAGCTCTTAACCACTACACCACCTACCATGTTAGATTTGTAGGGCCTATCATTCTCTTCTATGTCTATAGTAGATTCACAGTACATATTGATTATTGATGATGGTGAATATGAAAGATTCCTCTTAATAAAAATATCTGTTTTCCAAGAAGTTTTGCATACAGTTCAGTCCTAAGGCACACTGTCAAGTTTGAACAGTGCTCCTCATTCTTCTTTGAAGTTTCCCTAAAGGAAGATGGGGGTGAACTCATATCAAGGAAGCCTGGAGAAGTGAAGCCTGAATGGCCTGCTGCAATGTAAAGATTCATATTTTATCTTAAAAATCCATGTAAAATTTGCTTGATATTTTGATATATTCATGTGTAAATTATAAGAATAATAGTTTTATATTTCCTAACTTTGGAAGAAGAATGTTCCTACATTTTTCTTAATGGTCAAGATGTTGTACTGAAATAATCAATTTTGGAAAAATGGGCTGAATTGGAAAAGAGCTGACTCTACACATCAAAGTTAGTGATTTCCCATATCACTCTCAGTATCATAATATTTCTAGAACGCAAACTTACAAATATACAACCGACAATATTATGGATTGAATTGTGTCCCCCATGAAGTTTTGCTGAAGTCTTAACCCCTGTACCCAGTATGCGACGTTGTTTGGAGAAATATGGCCTTTCTTGGAAGATATTATCAGTTAAGACATGCCAAAGCAAGGTACGTCCTAGTCCTAATCCTTCTAAGTGGTATTTCATAAAAGGGGAGGACATAGAGTCACACACAAGGGGAAGACACCCTGTGAAGACCTATCCACAAGCCAAGGAACACCAAGAAATGCTCAGGGATACCAGAAGCTGAAAGAGACAAGGAAGATCTTCCCCTAGAGTGAACAGAGACAGAGCTTGGTCCTGCTGACACCCTGAATGCAGACTTCTAGTCTCCTGAAATGTGAGAAAATAAATTTCTGTTCTTCAAAGTCACCCACCTTGTGGTATTTCATTATGGCAGCCCTAGAAAACTGTCTTAGTTATCTAGTGTTGCTATAACAGGAATACCACAAGGGGGTGACTTGAACAAACAGAAATTTATTTTTTCACCACTTAGGAGGATAGAAGTCTGAATTTAGGGTGCCGGCCCCAGGGGAAAGGCTCTCTCTCTGTGTCTGCTCTGGGCAAAGGTCCTTGTCTCTTGTCAGCTTCTATTCCTAGGTTTCTTGCTGATCAAGTGGCGTGTATTTTCCCCTCCATTTGTGCTTGCTTGCTTAATCTGCTCTTTTATATCTCAAAAAAGATTTGTTTCAAGCCCACCCTATACTAATACTGCCTCATTAACATAACAAAGAAAACCCATTGCCAAATGTGATTATAATCAGAGGGACAGGAGTTAGGATTTACAACTTATATTTTTGGAGGACACAATTTAATCCATAACAGAAACTAAGACTGGCAGTATCCCCCCCACTCACCCATGACACCACCCCAAAGCTGCACAATAATGTAGCGATTAAGGGCACAAGCTCTGGAGTCAGGCTGTCTATGTTCAAATCTTCTGCCATCAGTTGGATGAACTTTGGTAAATTACTTAACCTCTCTGTGCCCCAGTTTCCTCATCTGGAAATAATAATTGATAATAATAGAACACATCAGTACCATTGTAATGATTAAATGAATTAAACATGTAAGATCCTTGGAACAAATCTTTGCACATATAGTAAGTACTCAATAAATGACAACTCTATCAAGGTAATACTGAAGATTGTTTTTCATGTTGCCAAAACGCTGGCGTGCTACAATGTTATCAGGCTACAGATGCTGAAGATTTCCATTAGTATTATTTTGCTGAGAGTTCATTTCACTTCTTGCATGGTGGATAAGGCTTTTGTATCCATTGGTTAGAATCTTATCTCAGGGATCTACACAAAGGCTTACTCACTGAAAATAAAAAGACGAATGGTTTGGTTTTGTATTTTATCACTAAAACTGTAATTTTTATCACATGTAAATGAACGGAGTCTCAAATGACTCAGAGTACCCACAATCAACTCATTATCGAACAGTCAAACTTCATGTTAACTGCAGCCATCTTGTCATGTTTAGTGAAAGCATTCAGATTCAGTATTTAGCTCTAAAATTTGTGACGCCCTCTTTAACGCTGAGATGGACAACGAAGCAATTCACCACGGACGGACATTTATTCTTCGTTGGGATGTATTTTCCTTGTAAAGAAAAACAACTCACTCCTCAATTTAAAATTTGTGATAACTCCTGTTCTTTAGCTAAACCAGCATACCAAACCAAAACTCGTTGCTGTGGAGTTGATTCCGACTCATTTAAAAAACCCACTGCTATCGAGTCGATTCTGACTCATAGCGATCCTATAGGACAGAGTAGAACTGCCCCATAGAGCTTCCAAGGAGCACCTGGTGGATTCAAACTGCTAACCTTTTGGTTAGCAGCCATAGCACTTAACCACTACATCACCAGGATTTCCTTCCGACTCATAGCGACCCTATGTATCTATGCTAACTGAGCAAGCTTTCAATGCCACTCCTATGTCATGACAGATTTATCTAAAAAGAGGAATATTCTCAAAAGTTTTTGTTTTTTTTTGTGGGTATTTTTTAGTGTGCCTTTTCAAAATCATCATTTTTATGATTACATTAACATATTGAGAAACTCAAGATAGAATAGTGCTTTCAGAAAGCATAGTCACTAAGAGTATGGTTCTAGTTCCCACTGGTTGGTCAGAATCTGGCTCCATCAGTGACTATATCCATGTGTTTCCTTTTCCTAGTTGATTCACAATGTTCATTAAAACATCGTATTATGTTGAGTAGTCAGCAATTCTCTCTTCATATTCATTATATATTGTGGAACAATGGTTAAGCACTCAGTTGCTAACTGAAAGGTTGGTAGTTTAAACCCACCTAGAGGCTCCAAAGGAGAAAGACCTGGTCCTATAAAGATTATAACCTAGGAAACCCAATGGGGCAGTTCTACTCTGTCACATATGGGGTCACTATGAATCAGAATTGACTTGACGGCACCCAACAACAACATACATATGTGTGTGTGTGTTGTGTACGTATGTTTATATATAAACATGAGAAAGGACTAAAAAATAATCACTGCTGTGCCTTCCTCTTTCTCTAAAGTGTAGAAGAAGATTAGCGTCAGTCTGCCTCCTTGATTCAGTTCAGGTCTATCTACTGAACACATTTAGAAGCATTATTTGACAGCTATTTGATAAAGGCACCTCATTCAACTCAGCTGCTGGTTTTTGTCCCCAGAAGATTCAAGCACTTCTGTTCCACAGAACTTCATCACAATTTCTACTCTAGTGATTCTGTGATTCTCTACCAGTTATCTCTTTGCTTCTTTTGATTATGCTCTTCATAATATACTAATTTTGGAGTAAGAAGAGACCTGGACGTGAATCTCAAACAGCTGCCTTATACTAGCCTTTTGGCACTGGGTAAGTTGCTTATTCACCACCTGTCTGTTAGTTTGTTGTACTGTGGTGGCATACTTGTTGCTGTGATACTGAAAGCTTTGCCACTGGTATTTCAAATACCAGCAGGGTCACCCTTGGTCAACAAGTTTCAGCAGAGCTGCCAGACTAAGACAGGCTAGGAAGAAGGACCTTACTTCTGAAAAAATTGGCCAGTGAAAACCTTATGAATAACAGCAGAACATTATCAGATAGAGTGCCAGAAGATGAGCCCCTCAGCTTGGAAGACACTCAAAAGACCACAGGGGAAGAGCTGCCTCCTCAAAGTAGAGTCAGCCTTAATGATGTGGATAGAATCAAGCTTTTGGGACCTTCATTTGGTGATGTGGCAAGACTCAAAATAAGAACAAACAGCTGCAAACATCCATTAATATTTAGAACATGGAATGTACAAAGTATGAATCTAGGAAAATTGGAAGACATCAAAAATGAAATGGAACACATAAAAATTGATGTCCTAGGCATTAGTGAGCTGAAATGGACCGGTATTAGCCATTTTGCATTAGACAATCATATAGTCTACTGTGCCAGGAATGACAAATTGCAGAGGATTGGCATTGCATTCATCGTCAAAAAGAACATTTCAAGATCTATTCTGAAGTACAATACTCTCAGTGAAAGCATAATATCCATACGTTTACAAGGAAAACCAGTTAATACAACTATTATTCAAATTTACGCACCAAACACTAATGCCAAAGATGAAGAAATTGAAGATTTTTACCAAACTCTGCTGTCTGAAATTGATCAAACATGCAATCAGGTTCCATTGATAATTACTAGCGACTGGCATGTGAAAAGTTGGAAACAAAGAAGGATTGGTAGTTGGAAAATATGGTCTTGGTGACAGAAAAGATGCCAGAGATCGCATGACAGAATTTTGCAAGACCAACGACTTCTTCATTGAAAATGCCTTTTTTCACCAACATAAACAGCAACTATACATGTGGCCCTCATCAGATGGAAAACAGAGGAATCAAATCGACCACATCTGTGGAAAGACACAATGGAGAAGCTCAATATCATCAGTTAGAAAAGGCCAGGGGCCAACTGTGAAACAGACCATCAATTGCTCACATGCAAGTTCAAATTGAAGCTGAAGAAAATTAGAACAAGTCCATGAGAGCCAAGGTATGACCTTGAGTATATCCTACATGAATTTAGAGACCATCTCAAGAATAGATTTGACACACTGAACACTAATGACCAAAGACCAGACGAGTTGTGGGAAGACATCAACGACATCATACATAAAGGAAGCAAGAGGTCATTAAAAAGACAGGAAAGAAAGAAGATACCAGAATAGATGTTAGAAAAGACTCTGAAACTTTCTTTTGAATGTCAAGTATGTAAACTGAATGGAAAAAGTGATGAAGTAAAAGAGCTGAACCGAAGATTTCAAAGGCAGCTCGAGAAGACAAAGTAAAATACTATAATGAAATGTGCAAAGATCTGGAGTTATAAAACCAAAAGGGAAGAACATGCTCAGCATTTCTCAAGCTGAAAGAACTGAAGAAAAAATTCAAGACTTGAGTTGCAATTTTGAAGAGTTCTATGGGCAAAATATTGAATGACACAGGAAACATCAAAAGCAGATCGAGGGAATACAGATTCACTGTACCAAAAAGAACTGGTCGACGTTCAACCATTTCAGGAGGTGGTATATGATCAAGAACAGATGGTATGGAAGGGATAAGTTCAAGCTGCACTGATGGCATTGGTGAAAAACAAGGCTCCAGGAATTGACAGAATAGCAATTGAGATGTTTTAACGAATGGATGCAGTGCTGAAGTGCTCATTCGTCTATGCCAAGAAATTTACAAGACAGTTACCTGGCCAACCAACTAGAAGAGATCCATATTTGTGTCCATTCCAAAGAAAGGTGATCCAACAGAATGTGGAAATTATTGAACAATATCATTAATATCACACGCAGTACAATCTTGCTGAAGATCATTCAAACGCAGTTGCAGCAGCACATCGACAGGGAACTGCCAGAAATTCAAGCCGGATTCAGAAGATAACTTAGAAGGAGGGATATCATTGCTGATGTAGATGGATCTTGGCTGAAAGCAGAGAATACCAAAAAGATGTTTACCTGTGTTTTATTGACTGTGCAAAGGCATTCAACTGCGTGGATCATAACAAATTATGGATAACATTGCAAAGAATGGGAGTTCCAGAACACTTAATTGTGCCTATGAGGAATCTGTACATAGACCAAGATGTAGTTTTTCAAATAGAGCAAAGGGATATTGCATGGTTTATAATCAAGAAAGGTGTGCATCAGGGTTGCATCCTTTCTCCAATCTTAGTCTGTATGCTGAGCAAATAACCCAAGAAGCTGGACTATCTGAAGAAGAACGGGGCATCAGGGTTGGTGGAAGACTCATTAACAACCTTCGATATGCGGATGATACAACCTTGCTTGCTGAAAGTGAGGAGGACTTGAAGCACTTACTGATGAAGATCAAAGACCACAGCCTCAACATAAAACAAAAATCCTCACACCTGGACCAACAAGCAACACTGTGGTAAATGCAGAAAAGATTGACAATGCCAAGGATTTCATTTTACTTGGATCCACAATCAGTGCCCGTGAAAGCAGCAGTCAGGACATGAAACAACATACTGCATTGGCAAATCTGCTGCAAAAGACCTCTTTAAAGTGTTAAAAAGCAAAGCTGTCACTTTGAGGACTAAGGTGCCTGACCTAAGCCATGACATTTTCAATCGCCTCACATGCATGTGAAAGCCGGACAATGAATAAGGAAGACTGAAGAACAACTGATGCTTTTGAATTACGGTGTTGGTGCAGAATATTGAATATGGGCTTCATGGACTTCCAGAAGAATGAACAAATCTGTCTTGGAAGAAGTACAGCCAGAGTGCTCCTTGAAAGCAAGGATAGTGAGACTTCATATCATGTACTTTACACATGTTACCAGGAGGGACCAGTCCCTGGAGAAGGACATCATGCTTGATAAAGCAGAGGGTCAGTGAAAAAGAAGACGACCCTCAACGAGATGATTGACACAGTGGCTGCAACAGTGCGCTCAAACATAACAACAATTGTAAAGATGGCGCAGGACTGGGCAGTGTTTCGTTCTGTTCTAGATAGGGTTACTATGAGTCAGAACCGACTCGAAAGCACCTAACGACGACAACCACAAGCTAATTAACCTCTAACTTTATTTGGAAACTGTGGAAATGATATTTATTTCACTCAGTAGTTGGAAGGAATAGAAGAAAACATATACATTGCTATTATGAACTTTAGCAGAGTGCAAAGTGAAAAGCAATAAGTTGTAATCACAATCATAATATCTGCTCCTATTATTGTTATGATTCCTAGACAAGCATTCTGTCTTCATATTTAAAAAAATACCTGATGGTTTGCCTTTAAAATTACATGATTGGTTTTTAAATTTCATTGCAAGAATGATAGATTTATTGGGTAATTGCCAAGGTTCTCACATAAGGAATTAAAATTTAGGTCTTCGCTATTCAAAGTATAGTCCCTGGACCGCAGTATCACTTCACCTGGGAGGCAGTTAGAAATGAGAATGCCAAGCCCCACCCCAGACTTACTGCATCTGAATCGGCATTTTAACAAGACCCCCAACGGATTGGTACAGGCATTAGGATTTGGAAGCCTGCTGGTTTCAGACACACTAAGTTGTGTGCTTTGGATCTGACACACTATACATTGTGATTGGTCATGTGAAGGTGGTATATTCATGACAGTTTTAGGGAAGCATCTAGTAGGAGGAAAGCTTATAAAAGGCTGTGGAACTCTTGACCTTTCAATACTCATCTTACTGTTGCCTCCCTCCTCCCCTACCTTATTTCTTCCCATTTGGGCAGAGAGAGGGGCTTCCCTCTCTGTGTTTGCACAGTATTGGGCACTTACCACATTAAACTGTCATTCCTGTACCATCTGCTTCCATGACTAGAGTCTCACATGGTGGACGCTCTTCCTTGAAGACATTTTTGCACACTCAGTCATGAGAAGGTGCTCTGCTGTTCTTGCTTTGGCCTGAAATTATGTATTGTTTTATGCTTTGCCATTTGACAGTTTTTCTTACATGACTATGGGCTCTTTGAGGACAGAGGCTGGGACATTCATTTCAGTTCTCCTGGTACACATGCAATAATCATGAGTCTCAACTAAACTCCGAAAAAACACTGATATTTTGTAAGCTGGAGTAAGTTATCCATTCTACATAGAACCATCACTCTATTTCGTTCTGAGAAAAAAAAAAAATAATTTTAGTGAGGTGAAATGTCTCTCAAATTTTCTCCCATGTTTTTTTTCTTAATATGTTGGTACTATTGTTTGTGTATTTTGGAGTCTACTATGAGCCAGTATTTAATATCCTAAATAAATTTAAAAGCTATTTTATTTTTATGCTAATATTAATGATTAATTAATGATATACGGCAAAAAGCACCCTATCTTCCAGAAATTTCTCCATGTGAATATGCTTGAGAACCAGCCAGCTCCGTCAATGTGTGTTTAATGAGTGAAACAGGGAAAGAGAACATTTTTTGCTCTTAGGTGAGTACATGGTTACGTCCTCTAAGAGGCCACATTTGCATAATCCAAATGAAAGAAAGGGAAGGTCATTCAATTACTTAGCAATTTTGGAAAGTGTAGAATACCAAGGCAGATAAAGTAAGCTTTTAAAAATCTGAGTTTTACCTGACTTATTCAGGCTTTGCTTTAGTTTAGGATGGCAGTGCTAGCTTAGAGTGAATTTTTTAGAAATGGGGCCAAAGATTCATTACAGTAAGAGCAACCTTCTTCATAAGCACTGCGTGGTGTTGAGAATCTTTAGCATGCCCCTGTTACTTTTCTTCCGCCATTCTAAAAAAGATCAGTGATTAGTGTAGAGTTGTAATGTGTTTACGGAGGTAAGTACTGACAGCATGTTATCTATGTGACATGTTCATTTTGGGAATTGTCAAACTGCTTTTCAGAGAGTATACATGCTCTTTATTTCAATCCACAAGCAATTTTAAAAGGAGGAATGGTGGGAAAAAGGACTCTTAAAATGTGAAAAAAAGAAACATTAAATACACAAAACAAAATCAGAACATTTGAAAAAAGGTGTGCAAAAGGCTGTTTCCCCTATTAGTAATTATTCATATAAGATACTTACAAAAACAGGGATAATTGCTATAGAAATTCAGTACACAGCAATGTTTATATAAACATGTTGAATGAGAGTAAAGAGATCAGTACTACGTGAAGCTAGAACACACAAATATATCTCATTTATTTTTACGTATATCTCATTTATTTTTATGTTTAATGTAACATCCATATATACCATTCAAATTGTGTTTCAACAACCAAGCAAAGTTTACTTCTGATTCTCTCTTGCACTTTATAATACCTTCTATATTGACGAACAGCCTTACCTTGCCACCTCCTCAGATCTATTCAGGATATGAGGGGGTATATTATCTATTCTTTCCAATCCTACATTCTATATATTTTGATTTACAATAGTTGTTGTTGTTATTAGGTGCTGTGGAGTCGATTCCGACTCCTAGTGACCTTATGTACAACAGAAGGAAACACTACCTCGCCCTGTGCCATCCTTACTATTGTTGCTATGCTTGACCCCATTGTTGCAGCCACTGTGTCAATCCATCTTGTTGAGGATCTTCCTCTTTTTCGCCAACCCTCTACTTTACTAAGCATGATGTCCTTCTCCAGGTGCTGGCCCCTCCTGATAACATGTCCAAAGTACATGAAACGAAGTCTCACAATCCTCACTTCTAAGGAGCATTCTGGTTGTACTTCTTCTAAAACAGACCTATTTGTTCTTCTGGCAGTCTTCATCATCTAGTGTTGCTATAACAGAAATACCACAAGTGGCTGGCTTTAACAAAGAGAAATTTATTCTTTCACAGTCTAGTAGGCTACAAGTCCAAATTCAGGGCATCAGCTCCACGGGAAGTCTTCCTCTGTTGGCTCTGGAGGAAGGTCGGTGTCATCAATCTTCCCTTAGTCGAGGAGCTTCTCTGTGCAGGAACCTCAGGTCCAAAGGACACGCTCTGCTCACGGCACTGCTTTCTTGGTGGTATGAGGTCCCCATGTCTCTCTGCTTGCTTCTCTCTTTTGTATCTCAAAAGAGATTGGCTTAAGACACTATCTAATCTTGTAGATCTCATCAGTATAACTGCCACTAATCCATCTCATTATATCATAGTGATACGATTTACAACACACAGGGAAATCACATCAGATGATAAAATGGTAGATAATCATATAATACTGGGAATCATGACCTAGCCAAGTTGACAGATATTCTTGGGGGACACAATTCAATCCATGACAACATACATATGAGTCAACTGAAAATATCATGGCTTGGGTCAAGCGCACCTTAGTCCTCAAAGTGACATCTTTGCGCTTTAACACTTTAAAGAAATCTTTTGCAGCAGATGTGACCAATGCAATATGTCGTTTGATTTCTTGACTGCTGTTTCCACAGGCATTGATTGTGGATCCAAGTAAAATGAAATCCTTGACAACTTCAATATTTTCTCCCTTTATCATAATGTTGCTTATTGTACATTTGTGAGGATTTTTCTTCATGTTGAGGTGTAACCCATACTGGAGGCTATAGTCTTTGATCTTTATCAGTAAGTGCTTCAAGTCCTCTTCATTTTCAGCAAGCAAGATTGTGTCATCTGCATAACGCAGGTCGTTAATAAGTCTCCCTCTGATCCTGACATCACATTCTTCCCCATATATGTCTAGCTTCTCAGATTATTTGCTCAGCATACAGACTGAATAAGTATGGTGAAAGGATAAAACCATGATGCACACCTTCCCTGATTTTAAAGCATGTGGTATCCCCTTGTTCTATTTGAAAGATTGCCTCTTGGTCTATGTACAGGTAGGT
Organism: Trichechus manatus latirostris; assembly: GCF_000243295.1. Classification (NCBI taxonomy): domain Eukaryota; kingdom Metazoa; phylum Chordata; class Mammalia; order Sirenia; family Trichechidae; genus Trichechus; species Trichechus manatus. The sequence continues at coordinate 18,426,708 of NW_004443938.1, read as the reverse complement.
TCCACATGAGCACAATTAAGTGTTCTGGAATTCCCATTCTTCACAATGTTATCCATAATTTGTTATGATCCACACAGTTGAACACTTTTGCACAGTCAATGAAACACAGGTAAACATCTTTCTGGTATTCTTTCCTTTCAGCCAAGATCCATCTGACATCAGCAATGATATTCCTCGTTCCACGTCCTCTTCTGAATCTGGCTTGAATTTCTGGCAGTTCCCTGTTGATGTGCTGCTGCAACTGCTTTTGAATGATCTTCAGCAAGATTGTACTTACGTGTGATATTAATGATATTGTTCAACAATTTCCATATTCTGCTGGATCACCTTTCTTTGGAATGCGCACAAATATGGATCTCTTCTAGTCGGTTGGCCAGGTAACTGTCTTCCAAATTTCTTGGCATAAAGGAGTGAGTGCTTTCAGTGCTGCATCTGTTTGTTGAAACACCTCAGTTGGTATTCTGTCAATTCCTGAAGCCTTGTTTTTTGCCAATGCCTTTAGTGCAGCTCGGACTTCTTCCTTCAGTTCCCTTCAGTTTTTTGTCATATACTACCTCCTGAAATTGTTGAACCCTAACAAATTCTTTTTGGTACATAACTCTGTGTATCCCTTCCATCTGCCTTTGATGCTTCCTGCATCATTCAATATTTTGCCCACAGAATCCTTCAAAATTGCAACTAGAGGCTTGAATTTTTTCTTCAGTTCTTTCAGCTTGAGAAATGCTGAGCATGTTCTTCCCTTTTGGTTTTCTAACTCCAGGTCTTTGCACATTTCATTATAATATTTTGTCTTCTCGAGGTACCCTTTGAAATCTTCTGTTCAGCTCTTTTGCTTCATTTCTTCCATTCCTTTAGCTACTCGATGTTCAAGAGCAAGTTTCAGAGTCTCTTCTGACATCCATTTTGGTCTTCTCTTTCTTTCTTGTCTTTTTAATGACCTTTTGCTTTCTTCATATGTGATGTCCTTGATGTGTTCCCGCAACTCGTCTGGTCTTTTGTAATTAGTGTTTAGTGGGTCAAATCTATTCTTGAGATGGTCTCCAAATTGAGGTGGGATATACTGAACTTCGTATTTTGGCTCTCGTGGATTTGCTTTAATTTTCTTCAGCTTCAGCTTGAACTTGCATATGAGCAATTGATGGTCTGGTCTGCAGTCGGCCCCTAGCCTTGTTCTGACTGATGATATTGAGCTTTATTGTCGTTTCTTTTCACAGATGTAGTTGATTAGATTCCTGTGTATTCCACCTGGTGAGGTCCACATATACAGCTGTTGTTTATGTTGTTGTAAAAAGGTATTTCCATTGAGTAGGTCATTGGTCTTGTACAGTTCTATCATGTCATCTCCAGCATTGTCTCTATCACCACGGCCATTAATAGGCATCTTAAAAAGCACTTAGAGATACAGTCAAGTATCCCATAAACTTTTTTTCAAAAGCCTGTGTTCTACCCATTTGGCAAGGTGAAAGATTATTTGAGGAGGGTTTATAATTATCTTTCCCTATAGCACATTATTTATTTTGCCAGCCTAATCAAAATAATGACTGCTTATTATGCTTCTTTTAACCCAATGGTATTTTAGCACATGGGTCCTGGTTTTACAGTTCATACCAGCTCCATCTTTTTTTTTTTTTTTAATTTAAATAAACAAACCAAATTCCAGGAAATATACAGCTGATGGAATAAATTAAATCAGCATTCCTCATTCACAGGGCAGAATTTTTACTCTTTCCAGAAAAAGTGGGCAGTAATTATTGGAAAGGCTATGTATGGTGATGAAGGAATAAAGCCAACCTCCTATAACATGCTCTATGAAATATAGAGAAATGATGAGAAGTGAAGTGATAGATTTTAAGGGCATGAGGGGGAGAGAAGCACGATTATTCCCCAACCTCACATATCCCAACAAGAGTATAGTTGGAAGAAACATTTCTAGTCCCCCATTCACTCCTTCTCACTCCTCTCCATCGCAGGAGTGATTTATCCAGCTGATGATTTTGAAGAATGTGACATCCACTGAGCCACATTTAAAAGGCTGAAGTTCACTGCATTGAAAGGGTAACCTAGGCCTGTCATTTGCTCTCTCCTTCTTTCTCTATATTGTGATGGATTTGTAAGGCATGCCACAACCCCCGACTCAGCTCGTTGGGAAGGTTACTTGGATTCTGCTTTGCAACCCAAGTCTCCTTCTTGGCAGTTCCCAAATTACAGATTTGACTTCTGCTCTAAGTGCATTCTCAAATCCAACTTTACCGAGGAACTAGTACTTTGAGAGATATTGTTCCTCCACTAATTAAATAGATATTTTGAGCCCCATTTGGCCACTTGGGTCAGAAACTTGACTGAAACGAAGGTGAATGATTAACATCCCTAACCTTCAATGTGGTGGTAAACTATGGCAAGAATCGTGGTAGAATGTAAAACAAATATAAGATCAGTGGAGTTGTACTGAATTTTGATATACTTACGCTCTGCCTCATGAATACTATGAAAGAAGATAGAAAACTAACTACTGTGATTATCAATATGTCTTCTAATTCTAAAAGTGGAGTCTACCATCAAGTGGATACTCTTGTTAGCTAACAACGAATTTACACATCTCCTCATTTCAGGATGGATAAGTAGAAACAAAAATTGAATACTATATTGGTCTGTGGGTGGTGCAAACAGTTAAGCGCTTGACTACTAGCCCAAAGGTTGGTGGTTTGAACCCACCCAGAGGCACCTTAGAAGATAGGCCTAGTGGTACGCTTCTGAAAGGTCACAGCCTTGAAAACCCTATGGAGTAGTTCTACTCTGCACACACGGTGTTGCCATGAGTTGGAATCAACCCAATGACAGCTAACAACAGCAACATATTGGTCTTGACAAAACACAAACACACACACACTCACAAATTACAGCACAAAGATTAGGCATCATTACGCACTCTTATCTAAATACTTAGATACTTTTGTTATTATTGTTGTTTCAGAAAGTTTCTTCAGTCATGTTTCTGAATCCTTCTCTATTTTTGTTTTTAATATAATTTTAACTGAGAAACAAGTAAAGGGAAATATAACTCTATTAAAAAAGAAAAACCCAAAGTGGAGATAAATGACAAATGACACTCAGCTTCAGTGTTCAGGAGACTACATATAGCAAGCTGGAATGATGGAGAGCAAACTGGGAAGTGTGTCCATCCAAAAAGGGAACACATGCTACCAATCTGGCATTGGGAATATAGGCTCAATGTGGCTAGATCTTTAGACTTTTCAAAGAGCATTTGAAATCTGGATTTTAAAAATAAAAATTCTCTCAATTTTCTGATAGCTCCAACTTTTGAAAATATTGCAGGTCAAATAAAACATTCCAGATGGCCAGATTCTTGTACCATCAGTTTGCCAACTCTTCTGTCTACAAATGTCAATATATTTGAAAATGACAATGAAATAGACAACTTTCTGGGACAATGTAAATTTTTAAAAAAATTTTTTTAATTGTACTTTAGATGAAGGTTTACAGAATAAATAGTTTCTCATTACACAGTCAGTACGCATATTGTTTCATGACATTGGTTAACAACCCTACAACATGTCAACACTCTCCCTCCTTGACCTTGGAGGACCTTTTTTCTTTTTTGGTGAAAATATACATAGCCAAAGATACACCATTTCAAAAATTTCTACATATACAATTCAGTGACATCGATTATGTTCTTCCAGTTGTGCTGTTACTCTCATTATCCTTTTCCAGATTATTCCATCACCATTATCTTCAACTCACTGCCCCCTAGGCTTCCCATCAAATTTTTTGAGTTGCTGTTGTCAATTTGATCTCACTAAGATAATGCTTTTCTTTTTTTTTTTACTTTAGATGAAGGTTTACAGAATAGTTTCTCATTAAACAGTTAGTACTCATATTACCCTATGACAATGGTTAACAACCCTACAACATGTCAACACTGTCCTTTCTCAACCTTGGGTTCCTTATCACCAGCTTTCCTGTTCCCTCCTGCCTTCTAGTCCTTGTTCCTGGACTGCTGTGCCTCATTAGTCC
>NW_004443938.1:18420613-18421872 GCF_000243295.1 Trichechus manatus latirostris | reverse complement strand
ATTGTGTGTATGTACCATAGTTTGTTTATCCATTAATCTGTTGATGAGCATCTAGGTTGTTTCCATCTTTTTGCTATTGTGAACAGTGCTGCAATGAATATGGGTGTGCATATGTCTATTCGTGTGGTGGCTCTTATTTCTCTAGAATATATTCCTAGGAGTGGGATTGCTGGATCGTATGGTATTTCCATTTCTAGCTTTCTAAGGAAGCCCAATATCATTTTCCAAAATGGTTGTATCATTATGCATTCCCACCAGCAATGCATAAGAGTTCCAATCTCCCCACAGCCTCTCCAATATTTGTTATTTCCAGTGTTTTTGATTCATGCCAGTAATGCCAGGGTGAGATGGTATCTCATGGTGGTTTTAATTTACATTTCTCTAATGCCTCGTGATCATGAGCATTGCCTCATGTTTCTGTTTGCCGCTTGAATGTCTTCTTTGGTGAGGTATCTGTTCATTTCCTTTGCCCATTTTTTAATTGGATTATTTGTCTTTTTGTTGTAGAGGTGTTGGATTTTCTTGCAGATTATAGAGATTAGACCTTGGTCTGACTTGTAATGTCCAAAAGTTTTTTCCCAGTCTGTAGGTTCTCTTTTTACTCTTTTGGTGAAGTCTTTCGAAGAGCACAGCTGTTTGATTTTTAGAAGATTCCAGTTATCTAGCTTATCTTCTGGAATTTGTGTGTTGTTGGTTATGGTTTGTATCCTGTCAATGCTGTGTATTAGGGCCTCTAGTATTGATCTAATTTTTTCTTCTATAAACTTTATAGTTTTTGGCTTTATATTTAGGTCTTTCATCCATTTTGAATTAGTTTTTGTATATGGTGTGAAGTATGGGTCCTGTTTCAGATGGACATCCAGTTTTGCCAGCACCATTTGTTAAAAAGACTGTCTTTTCCCCCTTTGATGGACTTTGGGCCCTTGCTGAAGATCAGGTAACCACAGGTGGATGGATTTACATCTGGGTTCTCAATTCTGTTCCATTGGTCAACGTATCTGTTGCTGTACCAGTACCAGGCTGTTCTGACTACCATAGCTGCACAGTAGGTTCTGAGGTCCAGTAGTGTGAGTCCTCCTACTTTATTCTTCTTCTTCAATAGTGCTTTACTTATTCGGGGCTTCCTCCCTTTCCATATAAAGTTAGTGATTACTTTTTCCATCTCTTTGAAGAATGTTGTTGGTATTTGGATTGGGATTGCATTGTATTTGTAAATTGCTTTGGGTAGAATTGTCATTTTCACTATGTTGAGTCTGCCT